>NW_023413910.1:0-12040 GCF_903995425.1 Onychomys torridus | reverse complement strand
TCCATCATGGCTAGATGTACCTTAAGTAGGTATCCTTTAGTTCTGAGTTAATTGTTAAGGTGAATCTAAAACAACGAATAAGACCTTAGAAATGAGAAAGTTAAACTTACTCAGCACATGGCCCAGGTCTCCTCAAACAGGTATTCTGGATGCTTAAGTCAGTTTCTAGAGAGTACATATCATCTCTGATTAGACACCTTTGTCCTTCTTGGGATGTCCCTGGCATGACAGAATGGCCTGAAATTAGGGATCCTGGCTAAGTTACTACTCAGAAAATTATCTAAATATTCTTTTGTTCGAGGGAAAATTGTGCCCAGTGAATGATGGAAAAGCTACAAGAGCACATGAGAAATTCATACAGGAAACAGCTAATAATCAAAAGACAATATCACCAAGACTCCTTGATCTCTGGAAGGTCTTTGGCTTCTTCAGATATTAGCTTGACATAATCTGCTTAAATCCTACTTCATATATTTTTATGGTTTTCAGTAATTATGCAGAGACCAAACCTAAGAATGATAAAAATAGAGGAAAGAGATAGAACACAGCTCCAATGTCCAGTCAATACTTCGAAAATTGTCAAATAAATTTTTCTTAATTTAAAGGAAGTGTTGATGTAGGTACAAAGAAGCATGCAAAACACCAAATAAATTGGGCCAGAAAAGAAAGCTCCTTGTCATATAATAACCAAATCACTAATAATACAGAACAAAGAAAAAATATTAAAAGCTGCAAAGTATAAAACCAAGTAGCCTACAAAGGCAGACCTAGGAGAATTACACCTCACTTCTTAATGGAGATTCTAAAAGCCATAAGGGCTTGGACACATGCAAAGCAGGCTCTAACTAATCACAGATGCCATCCCAGATTACTATATCCAGAAAATTTTCAATCACCATAAATAGAGAAAATAAGATATTTCATAATAAAGTCAAATTTAAACAATATCTAGGTACAAATCCAGCCTTACAGGGGGTTTTTAGTAGAAAATATCTAACCTAAGGAAGCTAACTATACACATGGAAACATAGTAAAAAGAATATCACATTAACAAAACTAAAAGGAAAACACACAACATTAACACAAACACTAACTAACATACTCAGATACACATACCATCATCACCATGAATAACAACAACATCAACAACAAATTAAAAGATATAAATAATTATGATTCCTGATTTCTCTCAATATGAAATGCCTCAGTTCCCCAGTGATGACACAGGTTAACAGGACAGATTAAAAAACAATCCATCCTTCCACTGCATAAACAAAACACTTCAACATGAAGGATAGAGATTACCAAAATGTGAAGGCTGGGAAAAAACATATTTAAAGCAATTGGAACTAAAAAGCACACTTGTGTAGCTATTTTATTATCTAACAAAATTGACTTCAAACAAAAATTAATTAAAAGTGATGTGGATGAATACTCCTTAGTCATCAAAGGTAAACTCCACCAATATGACATTTCAACTATTAATATCTATGCCCTAAGCACGAGATCACCCTCTTTAGTAAAAGATATGCTTCTACAGATTAAATGGCACATTGACTCTCACACAGTGTTTGATAGTGGTAGACTACAATACCCCACACTCACCAATGGACTGGTCACCCAGACAAAAACCAAATGGAGAAATATTGAACCTTATGGATTGTATAAACCACAAGAATAATACATTCTACAGAATATTCCACCCAAACCAAAACAATATACATTCTTCTCAGCACCACATTGAATTTTCTTCATGGTTGAAGATACCTTTGGACCCAATTCAAGTCTCAACAGATGCAAGAAAATTAAAACAGCTTATTGCATCCAATCAGACCATCATGGATTACAGATGGATTTAAAAAAATAAACAAAAAGCTTAAAAACTCATGAAAACTGAACAACACTCCACTGAAGAAAATGGTGCTGTGGATATTGCTCTGTATAAATAAAATGCTGTATGGCCAGTGACCAGGCAAGAAGTATAGGCAGGACAAGGGAGAAGAGAATTCTGAGAATTGGAAGGCTGGGGGAGGAGAGTCGCTGCCAGCCACCACCATAACAGAAAAGACATAAGGTACTGGTAAGCCACGAGCCACGTGGCAAAGTATACATTAATAGAAATAGGTTAATTTACGACAAAAGAACTAGATACCAAGAAGCCTGCCATGGCCATACAGTTTCTAAACCATGTAAGTTTCTGTGTGTTTACTTGGTTGGTTCAGAGCATCTATGGGCCTGGCGGGTGAGACAGATTTGTCCTGACTGTTGTCCAGGCAGGAAAACTCTAACTACAAAATGGGACAAGACAGAAATAAAGAAGCAAATTAAAGAGTTTATAGTATTCAATGAAAATAATTACACAAGCTATCCAAAGTTAGAGGACACAATGAAAGTGATAATATGAGGAAACTGTATAGAACTGAGTTTCCCCATTAAAATAAAAAAGATTTCATACTTTCAACTTAAAGCACACATGAAAGTACTAGAACAAAAAGAATAAGTATAGCCAAGAGCCGTAGACATGAAGAAACTGTCAAATAAGGGTTAAATTAACCAAATAGAAAGAAAGAAAAATACAAGAAATCAATGAAACACAGAGTTGGTTCTTCAAGGAAATCCATAAAACAGCAAAACACTTATCCAAACTACCTAAGAGAAAATTAATCCTAATTAATAAAATCAAAAATGAAAGGGGGCCCATAACAACACACAATGGGGAAAGCCAGGGACTACTTCGAGGGCTGCAATTGATCAGGACAGGTGACACTCCTTGAACACCTCCTTCAGCTCCACAGATATTTGAGACAGGCAAGACCAGAGCTGGGTTGATGCACAGGCCTCTGAGCTTGTGCAGCCCCACATTGTTGCCTCTCTGGGCCAAGCCTGCAGATCACCTACTAAACACATCCTCTTCCTGAGGATGGAAGTTCCTCCAGTCCTCTCCTCACAAGCACAGCAATCTCCAGATGTACCCACAGGCAAGACCCTATCAGACACACTCACAGAATATCTTCAAAGACATTCCCCCTCTCTGAAATGCCCTTCCAGATATTATTTTTAGCCTGATGCAGAGGACCTGGGACTCCTATGATGACTTCAGTTTCAAAGAAAGAGGCAGAAGCTGGACTGGCCGGTGGTGGCGCTCGCATTTAATTCCAGCACAAAGGCAGAAGCAGGTGGATCTCTGTGAGTGTGAGGCCAGCCTTGTCTACAGAGTGGGATCCAGGAAAGGGATTTGTATGAAACCACACCAAATACAACTCACACCATTTATCTTGAGGTATACATCGTAAACATGGAAAACATAGTCATGTTAGGCAGGGAAACACCATTTTATCCAGTTCTACTACTTAGGTTCAACTGGGGTAACTACTCTAATTTGGTTTCACAAACATTCAGTTCTTTATCCAGATTCTTAGTTGCCTGGTCTGTGGACCCAAGAAATGGCTGGTCAGAAGAACATTTATTGTTCAGTAGCATTGCTTACCTCACTGCCCACTGCTAAGGTCAACTACCATCACAGCACGCAAGTTTTCAACCTCTTTCTTGCTCATCCCTCTCTCTGCTGTGACTACACCTGCTTGACAGCTGGTCAGTGAACTCAATTCTTATACAAGTACCACTTCATTTGTAAATTCACAATACAATCTTGAGAAATTTGAGGATACTCATTCACTGCTCTATTTTTCCTTCCCACAGACCAGTCAAGGCTCAGCCTGGATGGAGTTGCAGGACTATTTTTCCAGCACTGGAAGACAGAGACAGAATTAGGTGTTCAACACAATTTTCAATTATATAATGTGAGGCAAACCTGAGCTACAGGAGATATTGACCTGAACCAATGGTTCACAACCTTCCTAATGCTGAGACTCTTTAATACAGTTTCTTAGGATATGGTGAACCCCAAGTAAAAATTATATTCACTGTTACTTCATAACACTATTTTTGTTCCTGTTATGAATTATAATATAAATATCTGCGCTTCCTGACAGACTTTAGCCAGTCCTATTGTAGAGTCATTTGATTCCCCTACAGGAGCCTTGCCCTCCAAGGTTGAGAAGCACTGCTATAAAATGATATAAATAAATACATAAACAATCAGCAGTTAAAATGAAATAAAATTCTTTTGTTTTAAGTTATATTTATTCATTTTATATACAATTTTCTATCTGCACGTATGTCTGCACACCAGAAGAGGGCACCAGATCACATTAGGCTGGTTGTGAGCCACAATGTGGCTGCTGGGAATTGAACTCAGGACCTCTGGAAGAGCTCTCAGTGCTCTTAACCTCTGAGTAATCTCTCCAGCCAGAAATAAAATTCTTAAATTGGGAAACAAGAAAAAGAGAAAAAAAAACTGTTGGTAATGCATTAAAAGAAATGAATATTAAAATAATACTAATAATGTTTTAAAATGATAAAAAAATTAAAAGCATATGTAGATATACTGACATTGAAATGGAATAGGCACCTCCATGGTAGTGTGACTACCATTAATGGAAGAATTTATGACTTTGTCCCATGTAAAATGATAGACACTGAATGCTTTAAGCTAACACATGGAGTTACAGAAAGTGGCCTGTACCTCAAACCTCTCAGCTGATTTCACTGTATCAGCCAGGATTGAACATATCTTCATAGGAGAGTTTGCGAACTCGAAACTGAATACTTAGTAGTTCAAGCTATCCTCCATAAACTTAACACCAGTTAATAGTTTATGTCTTCATCCATGGAAGGAATTAATGCATGCAGGAAAATTACAATGAAAGTCACTCACCATGCCCCATCAGTCCTTTGTAATGGAGACCCTGTAGCTCAATGCACTCAACTGCAGTCTATGATCAAGCTACTGCCTAGTCTAATGCCCACTGTAGTGTACACAGTGGCCCATCCCCCTGTTGCAGGCCCCACCTCTGTCTGCAGGCCAGTTCCACTGTTCCTCCTCTTCTGGTCTGAAGGAAGAAGCCATTTTCCACACAGATTTCCTATCTCTGTTGTGCAATGGACAATTCAATATATGTGGTTCAAACTGGTAATTTAAGAACTCTGTTATGGCATGAACTTGTAAACCAAAATTTAGCATGATGAGTCAGGAGATAATAAAGACAGGGATCAAGCCCATCTACAGACAGGGTTCATGTCCACCTCAATGAATGTAGGAGACCTTGACTTAAAACTGATTTTCAAAAAGACCAGAAATGCCCCTGTTCTAGAATTAATATACCTCCATTGCATACCAGGACTTAATGTTAATTATGACCCTGTAATGGTCTCTTGAGCAGCATGTTAGAGGCCAGTTTTTTAATGGAAGGAGGGGCCTTTCTACTGTTTATAAACCAGGGTTTGCTCCCATGATATAGATTGTAGCTGGTTAATCTTAGGGAACAAATGTGGTGGTGTTGTATTCCCCAAAATATTGTGCCCTCTAATTAAACATAGTGGTTATTCAGTGGTGGTACACACCTTTAATCCCAGCACCTGGCAGGTGGAGCCAGGCAGATCTCTGAGTTCAAGGCCACATTAGAAACAGTCAGGCATGGTGAATCATGCCTTTAATCCTAGAACACAAGCCTTTAATCCCATGAAGTGTCAGCAGAAAGAGAAAGATGTATAAGTGAGAGGACCAGAAACCAGAAGCATTTGGCTGGTTAAGCATTTGGGCTTCTAGCAGCAGTTCAGCTGAGACCCATTTGATGAGGACTCAGAAGCTTGCCATCTGAGGAAACAAGTCCACCTGAGAAACTGGTGAGGTGAGGAGGCAGTGGCTTGTTCTGTGTCTCTGATCTTCCAGCATTCATGCCAAAAACTGGCTTCAGGTTTGATTTTATTAAAAAAAAACACTATTAAGATTCCTCCTACAAAGAAACACTCACATCTTATCATACTAATCTCTACCTGGCATGGTTAGCATACTGCTTATCTTTGAGGTACTTGTGATGCACTCCTATCTTACATAAATTCTACATTGTGAATTAATGTCTCCTAAGAACTGTAAAGACCACTTACCATCAATTCTATTACCATCAATTCTACTCTTCTATATCACAATTTAGCATTGGAGTGCAACTTTACACAGGAAATACTGTTTACAAGCTCCAAAAATCAATTCCAGTTAGATTCTAAATCTTAATGTTAAATGTTCAAAGATTAGATCTTCTGGAATATAAGGGAGAAACCAGGCCTCTTTGACTTTGGAAATCTGTGTTCTGTAGAAACACCCCGTGCATGGTGCCAACATTTCACAGTGATATCAACAAGGACATTTCAAAGCATAGTCCTGCTCCCAATACTCTGCACAGATGCAGCCAGCAGAGTGAATGTATTCAGAGGCAGCCAACCAGCCCCAACAATTGCAAAGACTATGCAGAACCATGCAGGACAAGGCAAGAATAAGCTGAACTCTGCATGTGACCACTTGTTTCCACCCAGCAAGGGGAGGACTCAACACACTGACTCCCATGACTCAATTGAGCACTCCTTTGAGTCTGGGGATGGCAGCCGTTCACTCACCATATTGTGGTTTTCCAGCTTGGCCATGCTCTCTGTTCAGCTCCCTGCAGCAACACTCAAGCTGCACAGCAAACAAAACTACTGGCGACAGATTCTCTTCTGATAGTTGATGATACACATGGCTCCAGACCCAGAGCTGGAGGTAAACTGTACCACCACCACTTTGGGAAGTGGAGGTGGGAGGAGCCAGCAGCCACAGCAGTTCTTCAGTCTTTCAAAGATGGATATTACACAGAGAATCTGGTTAATGTTATCTTTGGGATTTTTAACTACAAAAAAGATTTGATTGTAAAAGCTGTTGATTTAAACAAATATGTAAATTTTAAAGACACCTTGACTTCAAAATTTGGATATAGGGATCTGTTGCTTTGAAAAAGAGGCTCTGCTTTTATTTTCACAGAAAGCCAGAGGCTATGGATTTGTTCCAGATTAAGACACATCAGTTTTGATCAGCCCAGACCACCTAAAAGGTCTCTGATAACAAAATGGCCCAGATGATCCAACATCCAGAATGGTTTCAAGGCAACTGGCTCAGAGGTTTACCCTGACAGACTACTCCAAAATCCTAAAATTTTCTTTGTGTCCCCATAAGAAACAGCACCCCCTCCAGCAGTAAACAGTAAGAGAAACTACGCCCAATTTCCCAAAATTATCAACCTCGCTTTGGAGATGGAATTGGCTCACTCTTTCTCTAAACCCAGACAGAAATATTGCCCAAAAAAGGGGGTTAAGTGATTCTTGAGTCCCAAATCAAAAGAGCCCTCTGATGTGGGACAGAAAAAAACAATAGTTTTATTTAAATCAGGTTGATTATAAATGTGATCTCTTTCTAAAAAAAAGGACATATGATATAGATGTAATAAGATAAAAGGGTAGATTAATGAACTTACTTTTAAAACACAACAACTTGTTTAAAATGTCTTACATTGGTATAGATTTTAGTCTATTGATACAAACTTAAAGTTAATTTTGTTATTCTGTATAAAATATATTTCTACTCTCATTTGAGGTTTTATGTTTATACAACTCATTTAGATTGTAATGGATAATTAAGAAATACAGATCAATTAGTCTTCTATGATAGTTAAACTTATAGTCATGTGAAGTTTTCTAGTATACATACATATATTTCAGGTAGACTAGTAATCTTCAAACACTTCAAAGTTCTACAAAATATGGCACCACCCTGCCCAGAGAAAGAGAGAGCTCTCATTGTACAAAGTGTCAATATTGGACAAAGAGTAAATTCAGGAGATAGGGAATCTGAGAGCCCTGATTAGACCAACAGTGGCTTTCTGAGAAGCAGAATCTGCCACCTCTCATTGGACCAAGTGAGGATAACTGAAACACTTAATCTGTCAGTTATGAATGGACCAAGATTGCAGATAAGACCAAGAATGAATCCACAAGGAGATGGGCAGACGTCAAGGCAGAAGTACATACAACAAAATAATGAGCAATACAGCATCAACAGAACCTAGCCCTCCTCCAATAGCAAGCCTTGAACATAAAAAATGGAAGAAGCAGAAGAAAGCAACCTTAAGTATAACATCATGCAGATGCTAGAGGCTTTTAAAGAAGAAATCAAAAATGAAATTGAGGAAAGACAAACAAAATTTGCAGGAAATCAATAAGGAACATAAAATGTCAAACAAAAAATGAGAAGAACACTTTAAAATAAAATTAGAGGAAAAGACAAATAAAGCAGAAGAAAGCAATAAATGCCTGAAAGGAAACCATGATGAAGCAATGAAACAGATGAGGGAAACAGTCCAAGGCCTGAAAAAGGAACTAGAAAAAAGGAAGAGGATACAAACAGAGGGAATGCTGGAAATAGAAAATCTGAGTAAATGAACAGGTAACACAGATGCAAGATTAAACAAAGGAATATGAGAGATAGAAAAGAAGATCTCTGGTGTAGAGCATACAGTAGAGGAAATGGATTCTTAATCAAAGAAAATACCTATGCCAAAAAATTTCATACCAAAAAATGTCCAAAAAATTTGGGCCACCATGAAAAAACCAAACATACAAATAATAGGTATAGAGGAAAGAGAACAATACCAACTCAAAGGCACAGAAAATATATTCAACAAGATCATAGAAAAAAACTTTTAAAACATAAAGAAGGATATGTCTATGTAGATACAAAAAGCCTATAGAACACAAGACTAGGCCCCCCAAAAATCCCTGTTGCCACATAATAATTAAACAACTAAATGTACAAAATTAAAAAAAAAGAATATTGAGAGCAGCAAAGGAAAAAGGCCAAGTGACTTATAAAGGCAAACCCATCAGAATAACACCTGATTTCTCAATGGAGACTTTGAAAGCCAGAAGGACCTGGACAGATATAATGCCGACACTAAGAGACCATGGATTCCAGCCTAGACTAATATACATAGCAAAACTTTCAATCATCATAGATGGAGTGAACAAGACATTCCAAGACAAAGCCAGATTTAAACAATACTCATCCACAAACCCAGCCCTACAGAAAGCACTAGAAGGAAAATTCCAAACTAAGGAAGTCAGATACACCCTCCAAAACACAGGCAAAAAGGTAACACCACAGCAGTAAACCCCCAAAGAAGAGAAGTACACACACACTACCACCAAAAAATAACAGGAACTATCAATCATTGGTCATTTATATCGCTTAATACCAATGGATTTAATTCAACTAAAACCACAATCTACTGAACAGGATTATCTGGACTGCTCAACAAAATTATCTAGATATCTGCAAGGGTCATAAACTGCTGACAGAATATAACAAGCAGGAATAATACAGGAACTATGAACCCAAAGCCAAATCTGGCATGGTAGACAGACACTGGGCCCTGCAAGAAGATCTCAGGTGCAGGAGAAAACTTGGCCAGTACACATACTAACTTAGAAGGTTTAGGTGGATCTCATGAGACCTTCTCCTAAGACCAAATACTACAGGAAACTAGTGACTGTTGAGGGTGAGAATGATTTTTCCCAAGGATTTCGATTTTCCAAAAAATAAAGTGGTCTACCATGAAATCATATAAAGAGAAGAATTACCAAATGGACTCAGTATCTCATATTTATTCATGTGCATAGACATATAAATATATATGCAATAGTAATAGCAAAAAGTAAACAAGTAGTTTAAGACAGAGTAAGTGAGGGCATGCAGGAAGCTTTCTTTGAACAACCAGTTCCCCAAATCATGATACAGAGACTGCTTAATAGTTATGAATGCTTCCTTTCACATGGTTTATGGAACAAAATGTGGATTCTGCCCTTTCTACACACCAAACACTATGCACACATAAGAAATCTCTGCATATTAGAAATTTCTTTTGTCCCCTAAAACTAAACGTCACCCATATCACACCATCGTGGCTGGTGGTAGCAGAAAGTTAGTAGCATTCAAATCACATATTGCTGAAAGATGATCCACATCACCATCTTTACTACCAGTTTCTAAATTATTTGTAACATTTATAAGACAAACATGAAAGTGGAGTGCAATGTTCAGAACTTCTAGAAACTAGAAGTTTTCCAAACTGCCGTCCTACTACACACCACAGGCATGCCTGTGTGTGCAACTTGACAGTGATATTTCAAGCATCATATCCTCCTGTAGAGTATTCCCATACTCAGGGAGGCTCAGAGGACAAGGACTACTGCCCAAGTCACCACATGGATGAACAGAACACAGTCTGGCTCATGGTCAATCCAAGTCCCCGCAGAAATCACAACTCAGCAGACCTTTTCTGAACATGCTACACTCAAGCTACAACAATGCAGGACAACAAAAATCTACATTAGAGCATGCAGGATGAGCAGTACGACGCTGGACAATGCAGCATGAAGCAAGAATAAGCTGAACTCTGCCTCTGACCACTTGTTTCCACCCAGCAAGGGAAGGACTTAGCATGCTGACTCCAATGACTCAATTGAGCACACCTTTGAGTCTGCCGGGGTGGCAGCACCTCACTCACCATATTGTGATTTCCCAGATTGGCCATGCTCTGTGTTCAGCTCCCTGCAGCAACACTGGAGCTACACAGCAAACAAAATTACTGGAGACAGATTCTCTTCAAAGCCAAGCCTGAAGCTGGTAGCCGAAAGGACCCTACACAACTTCTGATTGGCAGGTAGACTGGAGTACCTGATTGGCTAGTGAGGCCTGACTGACAAGAGCATCTCCCAATATGGTTACACTATGATTAAGGCACAGCACAAAGATTCCTAACCTTCCTTCCAACCTAGACCCAGACCTTTTCTGGACCACCAGAGATTTGCATTTCAATAGCACTAGCCCCTGGCTATAGTAGCAGACAATGAGATTTTCCTGTTCTCCATAGGCACTTCCTCTTCATTCTCCTGGACACAATGTGGCTAGCTAGCTTATACAACCCACTATGCTGTGCAGGTTGGAGTAAATCCCTGTCATGCTGGGGGAAGAGTACCCAGAATATTTACAACTAAAGAGAGATTTAAGAAAACAAAAGGAGATGTTTGTTACTTGGCTTCAACTGAGGTCTGGTGAATTGAATGGACTTTTTACCTGCTTGTCACAGGGACTTCAGACAACCTGGAAAGAAAAGCAGGAACTAGATCCCAAACAAGATAATAGGCCTTTCTCCCATCAGAAAGCTGGAATGTGGCTCCATTGCTTAAGGAGTTTTCAGGAATGAAAGTCAGTGCAAATTGTTGGCAAATGAAATAATAATAATGTATAGTCTTCATGGAAAATTAAGTACTTACAGAATAATAAAGCTATGAAAATGTCTTTATAAACACCATTGTTAGCCAGCACATCTTTCTCAGTGGGCAGGTGAAATAAAACCCACAACTGTATTATTAAAGGTATTCTATTTGAATAGAACTGGTAGAATGTATCTCTCCATGAATGTAGGAGGTGGAATTACTAGAATTTCGCACAAATTGTGATAGAGCTAGTGAAACAATGGCTGTCTACCAATGGAATTTTGAAGAATTTAGTAGTTGTTCAGGCTAGATATCTCAGTTGTGTGCAGTATAGAACAAAATACCATGGAAGTAGGCTTTAATTCTGGTACAGGAAGGAACTTCTGTTGTACCCATTTTGTGAAACCCCCAGAGACCCCCAGTTTCCTATGCAGGCACATTAAGATCCTTTTACTAAGGTTTAACCTGGGGCACTGCATGGCAGACAAAAGGAAATGTAGTGGCAGCTAAAAACCCAGGTGTAGAGAGTTTTTATAGGAAAAAATCACAAGCAAGAAATTAGCAACTTGGGATTGGGTAGGAGGGATATGGGGCAAAGTGATTTTTTTTAAACTTTTGTTACAGACTTTGGGTGCAAGAGAAATGTCTGTTAACATAGAGAGACAAATAAACAGATCAAGAGTACAGAGTACACATGAGTGAAATTATATGAACAATTACTAACTACAGAAAAGAAAAATAGGATGGGTAGACTGGGTGTAATTTTCATACCTTTAACTCAAGCACTCAGAGGGAGAGGCAGGTATACTGGCCAGTGAGTTGAATAGAAATCTAGTCTTTG
>NW_023413909.1:0-24725 GCF_903995425.1 Onychomys torridus | reverse complement strand
CCGGGTCCTGTCAGCAGGGTACCTACCTTGGCTGGGTTCTGGCTTGAGGGCTGGAGGGAGAAGAACCACTTGGATAGTTGGAACACACCGAGAGAAGCCACTGGCTCCCGGGTTCCCTCTCTCTGGCTCCCTGATCACAGCCCCTTTTATGAAGTCTGGGTGGGTGACGTCTCCAGGCACAGTACCACCTCTGCCCTCCCAGACCCTCCTTGGAACTCCACGCCCCGCCGCTGGCTTCCGCCTCCTGGCTGGAGCCATTGATTTCCTCGCCCCCAGAAACCATCCAAGGCTGCTCTCCTAATCTCACTAATTCTTCCATCATCTCCATCCTCTTGACGCCCCTCCTTGCAGCTGGAGACTCAGTCTGCCCCAAACAATAAAGAGAAAGTGACTGAGGAGTGTGTGTGTGAAATGTCTTATCCCTCTCTGCCAACACACACACACACACACACACACACACACACACACACACACACACCTCGAAGTGAATAGAAGACATAGGCTGGAGGAGGAAAGGAAGGGCACAGCCTGACCCAGAGGCTGCTCAATGCCCACATGCTGCCCCCTCAGAGAGAAAGCCAGGTCAGATTGGCCTCTGTCAGGGGTGGCTCCTGTGCTGTGAATTGAGAGTGGGGGGTGAGGCTGGGGGGTCTGCTCTCCTCTTTTTCCCCTCAATTACCGAACTCCTGCATGACATGGGGTATGACACGCATGAGACAGGGCATGGTCAGATGTGCTGGACAGTTATATAAGCAGTTGGCTTAAGGAAGGACAGTAAAGCTGCCCATAGTGCCCCCATACACAGAATTCTATCTCCTGGGTGCTTGAGCAGAAGAGTAAGTCCTGAAGTCGGTCTGGGATGTGCAGAGAGTTCCAGGCCAGGCTGGGTTGACAGAATCGAGATATTGTCTCAAAAAAAATCAAAACGTGGCAGGCATAGTGGTACATCCCCCAGCACTTGGGTGGCAGAGGCAGCTAGACCTATGAGTTTGCAAAGACAGCCTGTGCTACATGGTGAGACCCTTGCCCCGCCCCACCCCCAATTATAATCATTACTACAGAAGGAAGAGAGGAGAGGGCATACCTATTTTGTACTTGATGCTGCCAAGCTGGCCTTGAGAAAGCAGATTCGGAGAGTAGGCAGCACTGGGTGCTGAAGGGCGAGGGCAACCTCTCCGTTGGTACCCCCTAGCACCTACTCCGCTGCCAGGCAAATAGAGGAAGGAGCTCAGTGGATGCTCACCATGACTCTGATCCCCCTTCTTCCCTTAAGGGTTTTGTTGTGGTTTGTTTGTTATTTTATTTTAGACAGGGTCTCACTGTGGCCTTGGCTGGCCTTGAACCCACCAGAGATCGGTTTGATTCTGCTTCCCAGGTACTGGGATTCAAAGTGTGTGCTACTAAAGCCTGGCCTGAGCCTTTCTTCGGTCCACTCCTTTAAGCCTGTATGGTGCATCATATATATAATCCCACCACTCAGACATTCGAAGCAGGATGATCGTGAGTTTCCAGGCCAACCTTGTCTCAGAAAAACTCCCTTTAACCATGAGACGAGGGGCTCCCCAGAACAAGGACCAGCTCCTCTGTGAGGCTGGGTTCTCTGAAGGCAATGGCGCCATCCACCCCCAAACAGTAAGGTGGTTTCTGCACCAACTCTACCCTGCTGTGTCCTAATTGGAGTGGCCACCTCAGGCCTGAGATACTCTTCCTGGTGGCTGTGTGGGTTAGTTCCCATTGCTTGCCTAATATTAACTGAAGCTTAGAACCATATCAGCCCCTTTAGGATGTTAAATACCAGCATGAAAATTACACCAATTAGAGGGTCCGACTCTTAGAGGTTGCAATTACACCTTGTAAGTATTAGGTTGGGAAGTGATTGCAAGTCCAACCTAGGGCTGGGCTGGATACCCTGGACTGGAGACATCAAACCCCAAATCTCAGACACATTCACAGCTTGAGGATTTAATCTTCACTCCCCTGTATAAATTCAGATTGGGAAAGTTGCTTCCAGCCTCCACTGGGTGTCAGGGTCAGGATCTCTACTCCTGGCAGCGTCTTGAGATAACTTGGGGGTCTAAGATCAGTCAGTCAGCTCCATCTTCCTGCCGGACTTGGAGATGCCCGAGTGTGATGGAAGTAAGTCAGTGCTGGGGAGGGGGGCTCATGAGGATAACCCCCATTTCCCTTCCAGCCCCCTCACCAACAATCCAAGTTCAAGGAGCGCATCTCGACGGTTCAGACCATTGAGCTGGAGCCTTGAAGTTTCTGCAACAGCTGTGGGAGCCAAGAATCATTATTCCAGACAAAGAGTGGGAAGTGGACTCAATATCCAGGCTATTACCCAGCTGGCCTTGAGATGCGGGGCTATGCTGCACTACACGTGGCCAGTGGCGGTGGGGTGTGCCCAGCTGGCAGGCGCTGCAAGATGTGGGGTTCTGGCCCCCTTCTTGGGTGTCTCAGTGTGCATCTGTCAGGTGCTTCAGAGGTAGGTGTGGGCCCAGAACAGGCTCCACTCCCTGCTTTACTTGATGTCACCAGCTGTCGTACATGCCCGTGGCCCAGACTTAATCATGTGTCCCAGAAGCACATGTTGCCTGGGTCACCTGGAGTTTTCATTTCTTGGGCTGGGGAGCTGTTCATGACTGCCTTCTTTCACCCACACCTCAGCTACTCCAGCCTACAGGGCCCTTGCTTTGGATCTTGTCAAGTGGAGAAGAAACAGGGAGGGAGGGGAGTGAACCTGGGGTGGGTGTGTCTCAGAGGGTTTGGGGGGGCAGGAGGGAGGGTAGCAGGGGTCTGGGGCACTTAGGAGACCACTTTAACCCATTCCATACCCTCTCCCACCCCAAACACCACCGCCAAGCCCAGACTTCATCTACTTACGGTGCTCAGGAAGGGGATGTTAGAAACACTGCCCAGGAATCCAAAGGCCACAGGGAAAAAGCCCCTAGGAACAAAGAGAAGACCAGGGTCAGTGGTGGCCCAGGAGGGGAGGAGGAAGGTAGCAAACTGACATCCCCTACTCAAAGGATCAGACTTTGGCTCCTGGGAGAGCAGCCCCTCGGCCCTGGGGACAGACATGTCCTGGGGTCTGTTGAAAGAAGCAGCAGAGTAAAGTGACTGAGAACCTCAGGCTGAGCTCCGGGGGTCTTACAGATGCATGGCTCTGCCTCTTACTAACACTGTACACTCTGAACAAATCCCTCACTTCTCTGAACCCATGGCCAGTTTTCAAATGTGCTTAACAGTATTGGTACCTACGTCATAGGACCTCACATACAGCCAAGCTCAAAGGGCATACATTTTTGTGAGTTACTCTCATGATTATTATCTTGGCCTGATGGGGTGGGGAACATCTACACTAGAGGCTGAGCCCCTGGCATGGATGGCGGCTAGAGGTTGTGTTCATGTGGGCACAGCCTTGTGTCTCAGCATCCTCCTGCCGCCGAGGCTTCCTTCCCTTTTCAAGCTGGCCAGGCCTGATGGGATGGATGCCTGATCGTTCACAGGGCATGGAGGCAGCCAGGCTGGGAAGTGAACCCCTAGTGTCCTGAATGAGTAAGGAGATTGGAGATTTGAATCTTGGCCACCAGGCCATTTCTCCCTAAACCCCAGTATTCTGAGGTTGAGGGAGATGGTACTCACTTGAAGAGGCTAACAAATCCGTAGGCCTCCAGGAGCATGCCCAGCAGGGGCCAGCGCAGTAACACAATGGCTACACCCCCCAGGAAGAAGCTGGTCCCCTTGAGCTTGTGTCGTTGAAAGAAGAAGGAAAACGTCCTCCTCAGGCCGATGATGAGGGAGAGGCCAGTCAGGAACAGCAGCTGCAGGCCCAGGGGAGTGAGTGAGGACAGAGAGAGCAAGTTCCACCCCATCCCCCAGGGCTCTGGGTGTATGTGTGTGTGTCACAGTGTGTGTGTGTGTCTGTGTGTGTGTGTGTCATCGTGTGAGTGTGTGTGTCTCAGGGTGTCTGTGTGTGTGTGTCTCAGGGTGTGTGTCTGTGTGTGTGTGTCACAGTGTGTGTGTCTCAGTGTGTCTGTGTGTGTCTCAGTGTGTCTCTGTGTGTGTCACAGTGTGTGTGTCACAGTGTGTGGGTGTGGGTGTGTCTCAGTGTGTGTGTATATGTGTCTGTGTGTGTGTGTCACTGTGTGTGTGTCACAGTGTGTGTGTGTCACAGTGTGTGTCTGTGTGTGTGTCTCAGTGTGTGTGTATATGTGTCTGTGTGTGTGTCTGTGTGTGTGTGTCACAGTGTGTGTCACAGTGTGTGTATGTGTCTGTGTGTGTCACAGTGTGTGTGTGTCTGTGTGTGTATGTCACAGTGTGTGTGTGTATGTGTATGTGTGTCATGGTGTGTGTGTGTCTGTGTGTGTGTGTCACGATGTGTGTGTGTGTCACAGTATGTGTGTCTCTGTGTGTCTGTGTGTGTGTGTCACAGTGTGTGTGTGTCACGATGTGTGTGTGTGTCACAGTATGTGTGTCTCTGTGTGTCTGTGTGTGTGTGTCACAGTGTGTGTGTGTCACAGTGTGTGTCACAGTGTGTGTGTCTCTGTGTGTCTGTGTGTGTCACTGTGTGTGTGTGTGTGTGTGTGTGTGTGTGTGTGTGTGTGTCCCAGCAGTGGGACAGAATCCCAGAGCTGGAAATGACTCTATCTAGTAGAGAATAGAAATGTCCTGAAGCAGAGGGATGGACTTGAAGGCCTTTCACTTTCCACCCAGTTCCTCAGCTCCAAGCTCCTCATATAGACTCCCAGGGAGGCTGCTGTGGGGTGAGATCTTCCTCTTTTACAGACAAGATGTTGGTACCCAAAGTCCCTGAAAGGTGCCCCCTGTGTGCTTCTGCCAGAGCCTTCCACATGGTTCCTAGTGGTCACTTTATGGGGCCCAGGCTCCCACAGAATTGAACTCTTCCTTCTAGTAGTTAGTTCCATGCCCCACCCACACCTCCACTGTGCCTTTTCTTTCAATGTCCCAACCCCTCCATCTCCTTCCCAGCTAGCTGTCTTTGGTCCACTCCTCCCTCTCAGTCCTTGTTTCATAGCGAAGCATTCATCTTACTCTGGCTTCCCCACAGCTTCTGCTACCATGGGTTATATCCTTGTTCCTAAATGCAGGGATTTGGTGGCGGGGACAGGGTCTGATTCATCGTGGGAACACCAGGACCTCACCTAGAGCTTGGTGTAATCATCTCAGTTTCTCCGTGCCCACAGACCCTGCTGTCGTCCGCCCCCCTCCCCAAGTCCTCCTCCACCCTGAACAGCTATGATCTGAATGAACTCGGGGCTGACCCTCCTGGCCATCCAGGAGAGGTACCTAGTTCTGGGGGACTCACATTGCCGAAAGCCAGGAGTACGGAGTCGAAGTACAGGAGTATACCCAAGACGATGAAGAAGACGCCGAAGCCGGTGATGCCCACACCAATCTCTGCAAGAAGCAAGGAGAGCTCAGCTTCCCTACCCCATGGGTCAGGCGTTCTGTGTAGGCTCTCTGTGTAGGAGAAAGCCGGCCAGGGGAAGGAAGATGGGCAGGAGCTGCTGGGCTCCTGGGCAGCTTTGTCCTCACATTTTGTCAACACAGCCCTCCCTGTGCCTGCAGCGCGTTGTTTTCAGGATTGAGCCCCGACAGAACTCAGTAACCTGCCTATTCTTTCCTTCGGCTGAGAGCTCCAGGGCCGTATGCAGCAGCAAGGAGAGAGAGACGTGGCTGAAAGCTCAGGACTGTGAGCTCCAGGCCCTGGCTGGCTCCTGGATTCCTCTGTGCCCTCTCCTCTCTCCTCAGCCCTCAGTGCTGACCTGCCCCAAGTGACTGGGAAAAGAGAAGCCATCAGTTAGGAAGACGCTCACCTATCCTGCAGCGGGGGTTCTAGGTAACCCCTCTCCCCCTAGTCTCCTCTAACTTTCAACTCAGCAGAGTCAGTCATTGGCTGACAGGGTTGACCGCCACCACTAACAGTGTCCCTATCCATTAGCAATGTCCTGTGGGTGCCATGGAAGAGCACGGGAGTTAACAAAACCAATGAGCAGCAGGCAGAAGTGTGGGGCAGTCAGGGCACCTGATTAGTCAAGGGCTGTACTCCGGCCTGTGGTGTGTGCTTCTGATCATTCTCTTCAGAAATAATGGACAGGACACGTGGTTGTTTGGTCTGAAGTCCTTCTCATCTCATAAGGAAATGTGAATTTGACTCTCTGCCACTGTGATAGGCAATAAACAACCATTCATTATGCTGCCTTTTTTTAAGGCTAACTTAAAAATTGGACTGGAGAGATGGCTCAGAGATTAAGAACACTGGCTGTTCTTCCAGAGGACACGGGTTCAGTTCCCAGCACCCACTTGGCAGCTCACCACTGTCTGTAACTCTAGTTCCATGGAATCTGACACCCTCACCCAGATATACAGACAGGCAGAAAACCAATGAACATAAAATAAAAATAAAATAAAGTGCCATTAAACATGCACACACACACACACACACACACACACACACACACACACACACACAATCTTTGAGTTCCTGGTTTCAAAGCTGAGCATGTCAATGCAGGTCTGTAATATCCCAGCACTTGGGAGGTGGAGGCAGGAGGATTGTGAGTCCATGTCATCCTTGTCTGCTTGAGATCATGGTGGACTACAGAGCACCCATCTCAACAAACAAACAAATAAAAAATCCTGCTTTCTGACCCTCTGGTTTATACCCAGAAGTGGGGTTTCTGGGCCACATGCTAATTTCTCTCACTGACATTTGAGAAGCTCCAGAGCTATTTTCCAGACTGGCTCATTCCTTTCCCTTACCTGTCCCCAAGGCACAAGACATCCCACATCCTTGGCAAAACTTGATTTAAAAAATATTTTTAGTTTTATTTTCATTTATGTGTATGTATGTGTGTCTGTGTGCTGTGTGTTTGCATGCCAAGTGTGGGTGCCTGCAGAGGCCAGGAGAGGCTGTCAGGTACCCTGGAGCTGGAGTCCCAGGCAGTTCCCATGGGTCCTCCGGAAGAGCAGTGAACACTCTGAGCTGCTGAGCCATCCCTCCAACCCCAATTTTAATGTTTCTGATAGCAGCCATGCTGACAATCTCGTACCACACTGTGGGGTTTTGCTTTGTTTTTAGAGGTAGGATCTCAGGTTTCTGACAGACCTTCATGACATGTTTGGGCTTATTGACTCCTTCCATGCCCAATGGTGCTGGCCCAAATGAAACTTCTTAGCACCTAGGGACAGCTCAGCAGAATACAATAATACCCTTGGGGCTATAGAATGGCTGTGTTCTGTTTCCACACTGTACGATGTTTCTACTCTAGGAGATAAGGTATCCACCCACTACAACTTTGCAGACGGGAGCATCGTGGAAGACTGTACCACATTTCTTTAATGGGAATGATTGAGATTTGTTGCAGTAGTGAGAGCTGAATCCAGGGCTGTACTCCATGTGCTAGACAAGTGTTCTATGCTAGTGCTGCATCCAACTTGCTCCCCAAATCAGGGTCATGGTCTGTCGCCTAGGTTGGCCTTGAACTTGCAATCTTCCCATCTCAGCCTTCTGCATAGCTGGGACTGTGGGTGCTCACCCAATGCCAGGCATGCTTTAAATTTGTATACTTGTTATAAAATATTATATATAATGTGATACAAATATATTATCAGCTGGGTGTGGTGGCACACGCCTTTAATCCCAGCACTCGGGAGGCAGAGGCAGGAGGATCTCTGTGGGTTACAGCCTGGTCTACAGAGTGAGTTCCAGAACAACCAGGGCTACACAGAGAGACTCTGCCTGAAAACAGTAACAACAACAAAAGTCTGCTATCTCCTTACACTGGCCAGAAAAATATACATCATGACTCCAGTCTCATAAGACACCCTTCCCTCTACATGGAGACATGATATCAATATGGTTTTGCTATTTGTTTTGTACTGTTAAAATATCTGTATGCCCATCCTGTGCACCCTTAAGAATGAACTTGGGTTTGTTTGTCTGTTTGTCTTGCAAAAAACCTAAGTTTCTCAGATTTGCTTTGTATGTCTTTCTGGGAAGGACAGCAGAGCCTGGCTCTCCGGTCCACACACTCTGACCGTGATTCACTGCTGCTTGCTTCTTAGAGAAACAGGAATTTGAGTCAGGAGGCTACGAGAGGCTTTTAGATGTGGTCCTCCTGGAAGCAGAGGCCAGGAGTGATGGGATTGATTACACTAACCAGCCACAGCAGTGGCCCTCCCCTCACCCCTTGAGTGAGCCCAAAGATGTGTGCTGATGCCATTAGAGGCACCCAAGACCATTTTGGATCCCTATCAAGATTCTGAGAACCAATATGAGGAAACTCCTGTGGCAAGGATCCTGAGATGTGGAAGAATCCAAAGTGACCCACAGGCACAACCAGATGAGAATTCATGGCCTGCTCAGTGGTGTATGTCTGCACCTCAGGAGGCTGAGGCAGGAGGATCATGAGTTCAAGATCAGCTTGGGCTACAGAGTGAAAGGCTGACGTGAAACAAAATGTCCTGTGTGGTGGCGCATGCTGCCATCCCAGCCTTAGGCAAAGGCGGGAGAGTTACGTAAAGTGGGTCTAAGATCAGCCTGAGCTATATAGAGAGTGAAACTTTGTCTCAAAAAAACCTAAACCAACCAACCAACCACTCTCTGCATCTTCTCACATAGGCGTTACAATTACTTTGGGGTTATTGGGGTTACTTTGTAGCCCAGGAAAGTCCCCCTGCCTCAGCCTCCCCAGTGCTGGGATTACAGGTGTCTCCCACAGAGTGCAGCTCATTTTTTTTTATGTTAGACTTCTTCTCTAACAGTGGTTTGTGCCATGATCACTGCTGGTTTGTTCTGTGCTCTTCTCACAGGTTGGTGCAGTTCCAGAATTTTCCTCTGTTGGGATCAGCCTTTTTAAATAGGCCACATTTAGTTGCTTCTGGCATTCAGCGTCACACACAAGCTCATAAACACATGTCAGGAAGTGTGTTTCTCACACAGGGCTTCAAAACGTCCCCCATCTTTTGCTCCTACTATAGTTCAGTGATTCAGTCAAATTTAGGAAGGGGGGCTTGCACCTGAAGTTCCTTTCAGGATAGCAGCCGTGCAGAGGAGAAGGCAGTGGGTTTGGGTGGGCGTGTCTTACAGATAGATACACCGGCTGGAAGGTGATCGGTGCGTGATCCAGACAGAGGTCGCAGTGCGCCCCCTGCTGCACAAGTTACAAAGCAGCATGCAGGGAGTAAGGCAAACTGAGGATGGCCGGGCTCCAGGGCACAGCAGAGCAAGGGTAGAGACCTCCCCTGGCTTCAGACTGTCCAGTTTGGGGTCTTTCTATGTCGAGTATCATCTCAAGTCTGAGTCTCTACTCTTCAACCTCAGGTCCTTAGGTCCTGAAGTTCCCAAACTGCTGCCAGAAGGAGCCCCCAGCCTGCAGCCCTCGGGGACAGGCCAAAGCCAGGTGACCAAGGCATAGCTTTTCAGAATGCATCAGGCAAAGCCAGCTTCAATGTCTTTTTTTTCTTTTTTCTTTTCTTTTCTTTTTTTTTTTTTTTTTTTTTTTGGCTACAGGGCATTGCCTCCTGGGGCAGATGGATAGGTTTCTTTGGCCCACTCGTGTGTAAGGAGTAATCTATCAATTGGTTCTCAAATTCCTCATCCTTCTTCTCCAATTCATGTGATCTTCCTGCCTCAGCCTACCAAGTAGCTAGGGCTACAAGTGTGAGGCAGCTGTGGCCCTTTTCTTTTTACAATCACAAATGTACCGAAATTTCTAAGTACTCTGGGGTCCTCACCTACTTGCAAGTAGATGTCACCCCTGAGCCATTAGGAGTATCCTTCCCTCCCCTTCAGAGAGACCCTGCTCGAGCTTTACCCATGCGTGCCCGTAACAACATTCATAGGGAAAGAACACTGCTCATCAGCATGTGCCACCTTCAGTGTGCATGTCTGGAATACTTCCACAATCGGTACTCACATGACCTTGATCTTTGGAAGATGCAGGCCTGTTATTTGTAGGTGGTCCCTTCATAGGGTGTGTCTAAGACTTTCTCAAGGCAAGAGCTCACGGGCAGAGCAATCAGCCAGAAGTTACCGTGTACACTTACAGCAGCCTGGGGGGCGAATCTGCTTCTAGCCTGATTACCACCGATGAAGTACCTTTACTCTTCAGGTGACACAGTGGACCCTCCTGTGTAAGGTCCTGCCTCTACCCCATGGGAACGTCCTCCTCACCCCATCCTGGCTACCTGCTCTGCCCACAGGCTGGGGCTCTCGCTCCCCATTTTGAGTACCCCTTCCTGTTCCATCAAATGACTTTCAGATAGGACCTTTGGAGAGGAAGAAGGGGAGATGTCCATAGTGATAGACAGCTGGTGCTCATGCCGTATCGGGCACAGGTCACATCTTAACTTGACATAACCACCTGTGAAGGGGCTGTGGTTAACTCCACGTCACAAACCAAACTGAAACCTGAGGGAGTTTGCTGCCCACCCAGGCCTTGAATCCAGTGGAGACTGTGAAATGTGACATTGGCCATTTTTGCACAAAGTGTTCTTGCTCTGGCCATTAATAACCTTCAGGTAACCAAATCTCCAAGTAGGTGTCAGTCCTTGGCAGTGAACAGCAGGCCACCCCCTGGTTGAGATCTCCTCTCCTGACTCCCAGGATTCTTTCTGATTTTCTTCCGGTTGGCTAGCTATCTCCCGCTTCCCAGGCCCCCGCCAGCACCTACTTTCTTTCTTTTATGATTTGGCTCACTCAGGGTTTGGGCCCAGCCCCTGCCTCTCCTCACTCTGTGTTCACACGCCTTCCAGTGTTTTTAAATGCTGCCTGTGTGCTGACAATGTCTACATTTATCTCTCTCGCCCAGGACTCACGGGATCCTGCTGCTTGCTTGGCTGCTGGCTGGCTTTTCTCTCTGGCACTGTGCACACCACTGGTCCCAAGCTGTGATCAGCCTTCCTTTCTTTATCCTCCACCTCCTGTGAAAGCGTCCCGGCTGCCACTGTCTGCCAAGTCACTTGAGGCGGCTGCCACCCTCCTGTCTAATCGAATGTCTCGGGCAGATGCTTTCAGAAGCATCCAAAAACCGCCACGCTTCTCCCTCCCGCCACGCCACTCCTAGCCAGCCACCCTCTTCTCTCTCCTGGACACCCCTCTCCCCCTGCCCCGCCCCCTGCACAACCTCCATTAGTCTCGTTTCCTGCTTTCCACTACTCCCATCGCCAACCCTCTTCCATACAATGCTCAGAGATTGAAAACGGACCAGCTGCCCATACAGCATCCTGGTCATTCCACTCACTCGGAATGAATCAGGGACCCATTTCTGTATGTGCATTATAGATCCTGTGGGGGGCGGGGAGCTCAAACTTCTTCCACTTTCTCTCGAATCCACCACACTCCTCTTACAGCCTTTGACTTTCTATGATGCCCATACTTTCCTGCCCCAGGACCTTTGTGTATGAGGTTTCTTCGTGTGGAACACTCTCCTCGCGGTTTTAAATGGCAGCTCCTCAGGGAAGCCGGTCCCAACCTCTGTGCTCTGGCATCAATCTGGTTCTGTCGTTTCTTCCTCTTGCAGGACTAAGCACCGTTCTTCACAGGACTTGTCACAGCCAGTAAGAGCGTATTATCACACCTGAAGGCTGATGAGCTTAGTAACACGTGCCAGCATGCCACGTCAGCGTGGGCTCAGGAATCCGGGATCCATCCTTCTTCCTCTGTCTTTTTTACTCCCTGGGTGGCAGGGTGGGCATGCTGAGCGGGCAGTTTTGGGGGTGTATGGTATGATGTGGAGATACTTTGGTTGTCAGAAGGTAGTGGAGGGTTGGCTGATGTCACCTGGGTGGCCAGAGGTACTGCTAAACGTCCATAGTGCTCAGGACAGTTTCCACGACAGCATCATCTGTGCCCAAACACTCAGGGAGTGGGAAGACTGAAAGGCTGTGCTCCAAGGATCCGGGGACTCCCATGGCTTTAAGCACCAGCTATAGACATGTTGACTCCCAGATTTCTCTTTCTGGGTAAGTCTCTTTCTTCAAGTTCAGACCCTCTACTCTCTGCCTGAGGTCTCACCCGGATGTCTGAGACAAACATACCCAGCCTATGCAAATCTGGCTCCTGCTTCCCACTTCCACATCCACTTTCCAATCCACTCCCCAGGTACCAGGGAGGTATTCTTGACTCTTCATCCCTTCATATCTCACATCCCGTCTTCCAGCAAATTCCTCCAAACAGTCACACAGGACCACTTCCCATCTCTGCATTGCATCTCCTGCCTTCTCTCACCTCAGAAAGGCCTCTTCATTGCTACCCTACCCTCTACAATTTGTTCTTGAGAATTCCAGCAACCAGAGTGAGCTTTTAAAATGCGAAAAGGTCACACCTCTCACATACAGCACCCTCCAAACTTGCCCATCTGTACAGTGATCCACCATGGGCTGTCTTTCGGGGACCTCCCTTACCCAAGCTCTCCTTTCCACCTCTGATGTTCCAGCCACACCAACCTCTTTGTTGGGACACACACACACACACACACACACACACACACACACACACACACACCACGGGTATAATGCCTCAGGACCTTTGTGCCAGTGGTTCCCTCTTCCTGGAACATTCTCCTGCACATGGCTGCATAGTCTACCTTCTCACTTCTTGTAGTCGGCGGCGGCGGCGGCGGCGGCGGCATCAGGGCCTTTTCCGGCAAAGCCTTCCTTGGCCGATGGAAATGAATCCCCCAACACACACACACACACACACACACACACACACACACACACACACACATTCTTCAAGCTCATGGCCCCTTTATTTTTGCTTTAGGATGGGAAGGGGTGCTTACTACTATCTACCTTGCTACACACAGGAGGCATTACCTCTCTTACTTTTAGCATTGCGTTCTGTGTTGGCACAGTGCTTGGCATACAGCAGATAGTTACCATAGATTCACTGAGGAGAAAGTTGGCTCAGAGGCTAAGCCGCTGACCCAGTGAAACCTACAGCTCTCTCCTCCCCAAAGCTGACCCACTCTTCCCAGGCAGTGGGCTGCTGTCTCCCTACTCCCACAAAGAAGTAGGGATGTTTGGAGTGAGGATACAGACCCAGGGCCACAGAAGACCTTGAGGGTTTGGGGAGATGTCTGAACAGGCAGAGGAATCCCAGTTTTCAGAACTATGGGCTCAGCCTGCCTTGTGAACTTCCTTCTGATGGCCTGAGTGCCTGGGCTGGCCCCACCCTCTACAAGGCAGAGGTCACACTTGCCCTGACTCTGGTCCTTTGAGGATGCCAATACAGCAGCTTCCAACTGCTGGTTCCAGAGGTCACATCCGTAGATCCCAACGGAAAAGCCCAGTTGGGAAGAGCACGTGTTCACTCACCCTAGCAGGGACTCCCTCTATAGCCCCACTTGCGCCCACCCCCAGCCACGCCTATCACTCTGCCACTCGGTGATGGAGATCATGCTTCAGTCCACTGGGGGGGCCTTCCTGATCAGCTGGCTGGTAGTGAGCCCAGAGGACCGATCCTGGGCATGTTCCTGGGAAGCTGACCCTTGGCAACAGTGAAGGAGCCTCTGGTAAATCATTAACTCTGTCCTTCCACTTCCCCACACAAATGGCTACTTAAAGACACAGGCCTGTTGTGAACTAACATTCATAAGGCCCTTTCTGGCCCACCTCCTCTGAACAGCTTGGACTGGATATGGAAAGGCGAGGGTCTAGGCATGCCTGGGTTTTCTCACTGGTTTTGGTAGAGAGTATAGGAAGAATTGGAATGGTGCCCCACCCTTTTGCTTTTTTTTTTAGACAAAGTCTCTACTCGCTAGTCTGGAACTCACTATGGAGACCAGGCTGGCCTTAAATTCATAGAGATCTACTTGCCTTGGCCTCCCATGTGCCACCACACCCAGCCTGGCTCCTCTCTTTGAAATTGTGCTAGTCATTGTTTTTGTTTTTTGTTTTTGTTATTGTTGTTTTGGGGCTTTGTTTGTTTGTTTTTGCTTTGTGCTAGTACATATGAGAAATGCTAGGGACCCAGACTCATCTAAGTAAAACCTATAGCATACCTAAGGGGAGTCAGGTTTATACAGCAAGAGTATAGGTGCCACACAGAATTGGGCAGCAGAGACTCCAATTTCCTTTCCCCAACAGAGCCCTGAGGGATGGCGAGGTTGAGCTGGTGGAGACCTGGTCTTAGGAAAAGACTGGACAGTTAGGTAACCTGTGCCAGTCCACTCTGCAGCTGGGCAGACATGGGTACATCCTTCCTTGCTCTGTGAGCCTCAAGAAGAGGCAGATGGGGGCCTCAAGGGCTAGCTCAGCAGTTAAGAACACTTGCTGATCCTGAAGGGACCCAAGTTTGGTTCCCAGCATCTACATGGTGACTCACAGCCTTCTGAAATCCAGCGGATCCAAGTCTCCATTCTGGTCTCAGCAGGCACAGGTAGGCATGCAGTACACATACATATATACATACAAACACTTATACACATGAGATACGTTTTAAAACAAGAGAAGAGGCAGATGGTTTCTGATAACCTTTGCCCCATTTTAAAGGGAGCTGGGGTGAGCTCTCCTTTACAATGTGCCCCTGATCCCAACATGAAGCTCGCAGATGGTATGACTGATAGCCAAATACCATCTGAGAACCCAAAGCCACACTAGAAAGGAACACAAAAATCACCTGTGAGACATGGTGTCTCTCAGTATACAAAAGCTCAGACAAGGACTTAAGGAGATGCATGTGGGGCTGGAGAGATGGCTCAGTGGTTAAGAACACTCCCTGCTCTTCCAGAAGTCCCGGGTTCAGTTCTCAGCACCCACGTCAGGCTGCTTGCAATTGCCTGTAATTCCTTGTGGCATAGACAGAGACAGACATAGACAGATAGATACACTAAATAAATACATAAAATTACAAAAAAAATACAACATGAAGTCTATGAACTTGTACTACTCATAAAGAAATAGAAAACAGAGGTCAAGCTGGGTGTGGTGGTACCCACCTTTAATCCCATCACTCAGGAGGCTGAGGTAGGTTGATCTTTTCTCAAATACAAAAACAAATAACAAATAACCTTAAGTTGTTTCATATAGAAAGGAAAACCCTCATGTACATAAGTAAACAGGTAAAGCGTGGTGGCACAGGTCTGTAATCTTATTCTAACATCAGGAGACTGAGGCAGGAGGAGCTCAGATTTGAGGCCAGCCTGGGCTACACAGTGAGTGTAGGGTCAACCTGTACTATCTAGTAAGATCTTTTCTTCAACCTACCACCCCCAATAGTAGAGCGTAAGCACAAAACTGAAACCTGATACTAGGACCTGTCATTCCAGCTACTCTGTAGGCTACGGCAAGAGGATCACATGTTCAAGGCCTCCTGAGGTTAGAGTTCAAGGTCAGCTTTAACAATTTAATGAGACCATGTCTCAAAATAAAATATTTGAAAAGACTCCTTCTCCAGGGTCTAGCCTGGGAAATATAGTCTTCACTTTGCATCAAGGAAACTTATCTTTGCAACAGATGGAGACTGTTGCAGAAAGCCACAACCAATCAAATGCAGAGTTGTGGAGTCCAGTCCCAGTGGATATATCTACAAAACAACTCCCAAACCTTAAGGCTCAGAGAACATTTTGGAGTCGGAGGGTGGTGGTGGTGTAAGAGAGTTTGCTATGATTGTGTCTTCTAGGAAATGTCAGAAGACACCCATAAAGTCTCACCAACATCACTGCCCCCAAATGAGCTGAACAAGGACAGCAACAATAGACACACTAATATGGATGGAGGGGGAAAGGCCAGAAGGCCTCAACCCCACACAAAGAGCTACAGGCAACTCAGAAGTGCTGAGAACAGGAGACAGAGTCTTTGCCAGGGAAGAGCACACACCAAATGGTCAGCTCTGAAACACACAAGTAACAGTATACAGAGCTCTGAAACACACAAGTAACAGTATACAGACTGAGCAGGTTGTTCTTATGTGTTTAGGAGTGAGTGAGTGAGTGTGTGTGTGTGTGTGTGTGTGTGTGTGTGTGTGTGTGTGTGTATAGCAACAGTTATTGAAAAAAGATCATGAATTTGAAAAAGAGCAAGGAGGGGATCATGGGAGTATTTGGAGGGAGGAAAGGAAAGGTGGGGTGGGGATGATGTAATTGTAATCCCAAAATATACATATATATGTGTGTGTGTGTGTGTGTGTGTGTGTGTGTGTATGGCTAAATCCAGGACTGTAGAAATGGCTCAGCAGTTAAGGGCACTGACTGCTCTCCCAGAGGACCTGGGTTCAATTCCCAGCACTCACATGGTGACCCACAACTGTCTGTAACTCCAGTTCTAGGGGATCCAATATTCTTTTCAGGCTTCTGTGCATTGCATACACATGATCCACAGACATACACACATACAAAACTCTCATTCGCATAAAATAATAAAAATTTAAAAATCAATTATAAACAGCTGGATCTATGAATCACACAGTGGTAGAATGCTTGCCTGACATGCCCAGGGCTCTAGATTCGGTTCCCCAGTACTGTGAACGAAGAAACCCACAAAATATCTATGTCAGATAATAAGAGAACCCAGGTCACTTATATCTAACATGAGGAACAGGGAAGTGACCCTGAATGGAAAAGAGGGGTACATCAGAGACAAAGCAGGGTGAAGAAGCATGTGGAGCCTGCTGGGACTGGGCTGTGTGAGGTCATTGTCACAACGCCAAGGGCCTTGGGATGGATCCCAGACACATCTGGCATGAAATGCCATCCCCCCCCCCCCCCCGGTGGATTTAAATGGCCTCACTAGATCTCCATTTCCAAAGATCAACGGAAAACCATGAGTGGACTGAGAAAAAGTAATCACAAGTGGGTCCTGGGGACAGTGTCAGAGAAAGAGAAGAAAACCGACATTGACGCAGAACTTCAAACATTTTAGGAACCAGCTGGAAAGATGGTTCAGCAGATAAGGGCGCTGTGGAACCCTCGTAAAGTCAGAAGGAGAGAACAGACTCCACAAAATTGTCTGACCTCTGCACACAACAGAAAATTTAAAAATTAAGGGAAATGTCAGGCAGTGGCGTCCACCTTTAATCCCAGCACTCGGGAGGCTGAGGCAGGTGGGTCTCTGTGAGTTTGAGGCCAGCCTAGACTACATGTTCCAGGACAGCCATGCCTTCAAACACCAAAAAACAAAACCAATAAATACATATGTAAATTAAACAAAGAAACAAATAAATAAGGGTAAATATAAAGAATGGCAAAAATGTGAAATGAAATTATTATTATTTTTTTTTTTTAGTAATTTTTGTTTTTTGAGACAGGTTCTCACTATATAGCACTGGCTGTACTCAAACTTGATATGTAGACCGGGCTGACCTGGAACTCACAGCGGTCCTCCAGCCTCTGCCTCCTGAGTGCTGGGATTAAGGAGTGTGCCACCATGCCTAGCTTTTTTTTTTTTTTTAAACATAATTGTTTTGTTTGTTTGTTTGTTTGTTTGTTTGTTTTTGGTTTTTCAAGACAGGGTTTCTCTGTAGTTTTGGAGGCTGTCCTGGAACTCGCTTGTAGACCAGGCTGGCCTCAAACTCACTGAGATTCACCTGCTTCTGCCTCCTGAGTGCTGGGATTAAAGGCGTGTGCCACCACCGCCTGGCTACATAATTGTTTTTAATTAAGTGTATGCCCTTGGGTGTGCCTATGTGTGCACGCGACTGCAGGTACCCATGGAACAGGATGCTGTGGAGCTGGCATTGTGAGCTGTCTGATGTGGATGCTAGGAACCAAATCCGGGTCCTCTGAAAGAGCAGTATGCACTTTGACCCACTGAGCAGTCTTCTAGAGCCCCTGAAATAATTTCCCAAAGCTTTTGCTATGCGACCTCAGTTTAAGGGGGCACTTAGTGATTCGTGGGTGCTGGCTCACCTCTGGCAGACACTCGCAGCTGGTTTCTTTGCTCTTCAGCAACACAGCTTTGAAAGAACCCTCAGTTGTATGAACTGTTATAATACGTGTATGGCCAACACGCAGAACGGGTTATCTGATAATTCTGAGACTATGTCATATTCTGCTTCATAGTCACCATAACCTTGCCGAGCTGTTGAGGAAACTTATTCTCAAAAGCTTAAAACCTCACACAAACTTTTCAGCAGTATGATGAACTGACGTAGGGTGAGCTTATACAAGAAGTGCGTTTTGGTCCAGGCATGCACTCTAAAGTGGTTTTCGGAGGAACTGGGGCAAGTCTTGTTTTGGAAGTCTGTTCTGCGCTGTGCAGCAATTAAAAGATAGCTGGAGTTTTGCCGCCCATTCTTTAGAAAACCCAAGGCTCTCTTGCAAATCTTCTAAACAGCCACTAGGGGGGAGTATGGCAGTCATTAAAACCCATGAGCTCTAATGTCAGGAGACCTTAGACTTTCTATTTAAAATTTCTGTGCCTCAGTTTCTTGGCTCAGAATAGTACCTACCATGTTGGGGTTATCATGAACATTACTGAGTAGCTATATACCTGTGCATAGCGGGTACCTGTCCCACAGTAAGCACTTAATGAGTTGTTGCTATTAATATTCTAATACTTATATTAATTACTGTTGCTGTTATTAGTCTTCTATTAATAGGCTGTTATACCTAAAAATTGTGGTAATAAACTGCTCCCCAAAGGTATCAGACATCAGCTAGGAATATTATCTGTCATCATTCCCATCACAGACCGCTGGGGACCTGGGACAAGTGAACTCTGAACTGCACTTTCCCTGGTACGATTTTCCAGACACTGGAGCTGGATGTCCACAGTCTACCCTCCTGGGGAGGGCATTTCACAAGGGCAACCCTAGGAAGGAGTCTGGCCACAGAAGGCCAGGCTGTTCCTCAGCCTGTGGCTGTCTTCTCCACTAGGCACCGCAGGGAAACAGTGATGCACTTACTCTCTGGGGCTACAGACCTATAACTGAGCAGGAGAGGAACCCCCCCTGCAGGTAGCTCAGGGACATTCTCAATGTGACCACGCCACTCAGTCATGACTGTAAATTAATTCAAGTTTTCAAAGTGCCTTTTCATCCACTTTTTCATTTTTCCTTTTTTCTCAAGAACTTCTTAGGAATAGTCACTGTCGTCAGATGAGGACCCGAGGTTGCAGAATCTAGTCACCTGTCCAGATCTTTGTGCCAAGAACACCTCAGCACCGCACCACAGAGGCGCTAGACCAGTGGTTCTCAACATGTGGGTCGTGAGCCTTTTGGAACTTGACCGACCCTTTTCACAAGACCATCAGAAAACATATATATTTACATTACAATTAATAACAGTGGCAAAATTACAGCTATGAAGTAGCAATGAAATAATTTTACTGTTGGGGGGGGTCACCACAACATGAGGAACTGCATTAAAGGGTCACAGCATTAGGAAGGTTGAGAACCACTGGTCTAGAGAGATCAAGGGGATAGGCTAAACAGGGTCTGGAGCCTGCATGAACCCACCATGCCTAAGAAATAAACAATCACGGGGTTGGGGATTTAGCTCAGTGGTAGAGCGCTTGCCTAGCAAGTGCAAGGCCCTGGGTTTCGATCCTCAGCTCCACATACAAAAAAAAAAGAAAAAAAGAAAGAAAGAAAGAAAGAAAGAAAGAAAGAAAGAAAGAAAGAAAAGAAAAAGAAATAAACAATCACATACACAGTTCCAGAGTAGCACTCTGCAAGGGCATGCTACAGAGGCTTTTGTTCTGTTTCCTGACTGCCCCTCTTTACACACCCAACCTGGCTTGGGTGGAGGGTTCATCTGAGCAAGAGGGAGGAGGCTGCTCCTGGAAACTGCTGGCACCTTCATCCCATGAGAGAGGCCGATCTTGCCAGTGATACTAGGTGGAACTTCATGACTGCAGAGTTCCCAGCAGGTGCCTGTCACTGGCTCTGGTCTAATGGGGGTTGCAGATGGAGGCTCAGAGTCCAGAAAGTGACCAGCTCTCCTGTGCACACCCATCTCCTTGGTGGGGTTTTCCTTTCAGTCTGAATTTTTTAAAAAAGATTTAGTGAGGGGTGTGTGTGTGTGTGTGTGTGTGCCTGCAGAGGCTAGAGGAGAGCACTAGATCCCCTGAAGGTGGAGTTATGGGCCATTGTGAGCCACCTGATGTGGGTGCTGAAAATATAACTCGGGTCTTCTGGAGGAACAACTTTTAAACTATGGAGTTATCACTCCTGTCCTTTTTTTAAAAATTTTATTTAAAAACAAATCTTAAAGATTTATTTTTATTTTAGTGTGTATTTTGCTTGTATGTGTGAGCACTGCAGGCATGCTTGGTGCTTATGGAGGCTAGAAGGAAGAGAGCTTTGGATTCTTTGGAACTGGAGTTACAGACAATTGTGAGCTGCCATGTGGGTGCTGGGAATTGAACCCGGGTCCTCTGCAAGAATAGCAAGTGTTTATAACCACTGAGCCATCCCTCCAGCTCCATGAACTTTTCTTTTATTGTTTTGTTTTGTTCTGGAGACAGGGTCTTGCTATGTAGGCTGACCTCCAACTCATGATCTCCTGCCTCAGTTTTCCAATTGCTGTGTTGCTAAGTGTGTGCTACTTCACCTGCCCAAAGGTGTCTGTCTACCTTAAGCCCATGTTTGCTCCCAACTCTTTCTGATTCACAGATAATACCAGCTCTCCTGAGGACGTCACCCACCTATAGTACCTGTTAAAAAAAATATCCCTACTCAGGCTATAGGGATGAGAACAGGGTATGACAGCTTTAAAGGTAACTGCCTGGTTTGTTTGTTTTGAAGACAGGGTCTCTCTATGTAGCCCAGGTTGGCCTGGAATTTCCTATTCTCCCAGCTCTGCTTCCATGTGCTGGGATCACAGGTATGCATCATGCTCAGCTTCAGTTGGCTTCTTGAGCCGCTCCTCACCCAAGATTTCCAGTGGAGAAGGTCTAGTAGATTCCTTCACACTCAGCAAATGCCAAAGGGCTTAGCTTAGAGAACTATCAACTTAGTCCCCATCAACCACCACCACCACCACCACCAACACACACACACACACACACACACACACACACACACACACACCTCCATGCCCTAAAACAGCCACACCTGAAACATAAGGTGTATGTTAAGAGGAAGTTTTGTCTCAAGCCTTTTCTTTTTCTTTCTTTCTTTTTTTTTTGGGGGGGGGGGGGATTTCGAGACAGGGTTTCTCTGTGTAGCTTTGCGCCTTTTCTGAAACTCACTTGGTAGTCCAGGCTGGCCTCGAACTCACAGAGATCCGCCTGGCTCTGCCTTCGAGTGCTGGGATTAAAGGCGTGTGCCACCACCTCCCGGCTCTCAAACCTTTTCAAGTGAAGGCTTTTCTTCTTTATAATTTTACTGAGTTATGGTTGACATGAAATGGCATAGATTTAGAGGCTAAAACAATGTATTTTGTGAGATATTCTTTTTGCTTTATTTTGGGGATATGGTTTCACTATATAGCCCAGGCTAGCCCCAGATTTGTAATCTTCCTGCAGCAGTTAAGATAATAAAGGGCTAAAGATCTGGCTCAGTGCAAGACCTTAGTTAGGTTCAGTCTCTGGTTCATCCAGAAGAGAGAAAAAGTCCCATCCCTCCCTCAAATTGCTTCCTGTCTCATTTGTAATTCTTGCTCTGCCCTGTCCTCAGGCCACACTGATCTGCTTTCTGCCACTACAGATTAGCTTGCAGTTTTTAAGGTATTTACAGTGTGGCATTCTCTTTTGGAAGGCCTGGGCTCCTTCACTCAGCGTAATTATTTTGAGATCTAGCTAATTCACTTCATTGCCTACATGAGTAATTTGTTCTCTTGGTGATTGGCATCCTTCCCAGTGGATTCATGCGTGTTCACAGGTTTGTGGATGACTCTGCAGCTCGGAGCTGTTCGTTTAAGGGTGCTGTGAGCATCGTCGGTGTGTATGTCTTTGTGTAGACACAGGCTGTAATTTCTCCATGCATATGCAGGAGTAGGATGGATGTGCTCTTTGGTGACTACATCTTTAGTGGTTCAGGAAGTGGCCTGCTTTCCCTCACTTAGATGCCCCCTTCCTGTCCTCATCAGTACCTCTCCATTCGGGACCGCACTGGGCACTGGCCAGTCTTTCAAGTTTAGTTGTTCTAAAACTACTCCCCTCCCACACGCTGGGTGTGTGCATGGCATCTCACGGCTGTTCCGTTTGCACTTCCGGTGTCTCCTTTACTGTCTCCATGTAAGTCAGGTGCTCTTTGTGGGTTCTTGAAGTCTCATGTCAGTCCTGTGTGTGGGGCACTCTTCACTGGCCTTTTGGTTTTGGAACAATGTCTTTGTGTGTGTGTGTGTGTGTGTGTGTGTGTGTGTGTAGCTGAGGATAGAAACCAGGGCCTTGCACTTGCTAGGCAAGTGTTCTACCACTTAACTAAATCCTCAGCCCCGGAACAATGTCTTTTTAAGAACATCTTTTATTTGACAAAGTTCATTTTGTTGAGTTACTTCAGACAACTCCAAAGTCACTGATGTTTTCAAAGTCTCTCATGTTTTGTTCTAGAAATGCTCTTTTAGCCCCTATTCTTAGGTCTATGGTCTGTCCTAAGTTGTTTTTTAGTGGTTGAGTAGAGGGTTCTCTTTTCAAAAGATTTATTGATTTCTAGTGTGAGTGTGTGTGCCTCGTAACCCTGGAGATCAGAGAGGGTGTCAGATTCCAAGGAACCAGAGTTTCAGTGGTGGGAAGCAAACCACATGGGGTGCTGGGAATCGACCCTGATCCTCTGCAAAAGCCTCCGTACCCTTAACCACTGAGCCATCTCTCCAGCCTCATGAGGGTTCTTTTGTTGGGTGGTAGTTGTTTGTTTGGAATATGGACCTATGGTTTGTCCAGTACCATGTATTGAAATCATCTTTATATCTTGGTCAAAATCAATTGATCACAAATGGATAGGTTTATTCGTAGGCAAGGTAAGGGTGGAAAAGCGCAGGGAAGGAAGGGAGAATCCCCAGACTGCCTATCTGGTGGGGCTCCTCTCTCTGACTCCCTCCAGGTCCTTTCTCTTTGGACCAAAGGCTGCAGGGGGCCCCTTTCCTTCTTTCCCCACCAACAGGAGCTGGAGGCTGGGCTGCTCCCAGCAGGAAAGGGGAGGCTGGAGGAGGAACCAGTCAGCCTCCTCTGTCTAGGTAACTCCTCTCTTTCTTGCTGTCTTCATCTCCCCATCTCCTTCCATTATTAGGACTCTTTTCCAAGTTGTCCCTCTGGGCCCTATGCCGAAAGGGCTCTTGGTGACGATAATTTCTGTTTTGTTTTCCATTTATTTCTATATGTATCTTTATAACACCACCATCTTGTCTTGATTACTGAGGCTTTACTCTTAGCCTAAGTGACCCTGTTAATAACTTCCTCCTCCTCTTCCATGACAGGGACTTGAAACCCAGGGCCTTTCTCATGGTAGACTGGTGCTCTACCATGGAGCTACATCCTCAGCCCTGCCATCTATTTCCCATCTAACTTTCGCTCCTCCGACCTGTTACCAACCTGTTATGTAGCCGAAGACGACCTTGACTTTGCATCTTCCCGCCTCCTTTCCTCCCCCAGTGCTGGTATTATAGGCTTGCACCACCTGGTGCTGGGGATCAAACCCAGGCCTGAGGTATGGTAGCAAGTGTTCTGCATCCGAGCTACACTTGAAGCCTCAGTTTTTTCCGAGACAAGGTCTCATTTGGTTCAGGCTGGCCCAAACTGCGATCTTCCTGCCGTTGCCTCCTGAGTGTTAGGATTCCATTCTTCTTGTATAAGAACATTTCTTTGGTTAGAACATTCTAAGTCTTTTTCTATGTGAGTTTTAGATTTTGTCTTGGTTTTTATAAAGAACTTGCAGAGATTTTGATTGAGATTATGTTGAATCAGGGAGAATAGACGTCTTAATAACATTGTCCTCTGACCCAAGAAAACAACACTCTCCCTCTCTCTCTCTCTCTCTCTCTCTCTCTCTCTCTCTCTCTCTTTTTAGACAGAGTTTCTCTGCATAACAGTCCTGGCTGTCCCGGAACTAACTCTGTAGCCCAGGCTGGCCTCGAACTCAGAGATCCACCTGCCTCTGCCTCTGCCTCCCCTGGGATTAAAGTGCTGGGATTAAAGGCGTGCGCCACCACTGCGCAGAATCTCTCCTTCTTTAGATTTTATTAATCCCTCTCAATAGTGTTTCCTGCTCTTGGGCACATCGGCTTTGCATCTCTTGTTAAGCTTAGCCTTAAGCATTTAATATTCTTCCCTGCTATTATAAGTGTTTGCACTGCTTGTTGCTAGCGTATGGAAATAGAACTAATATTATATCCAGAGCCTCTCCCTCCCCTGCTTCAACCTCAGTTCCCCCTCGGGGATACCATAAACATAAAAAACACTGGCATCTTTCCGTGTTCTAAATCTCTTCAGGAGCGGCCCTGAGGCAGCCGTGAAGGTAAAGGTTGAGGAGGAATGGTGTTCTAGAAAGTTCTAACCCTGCACAGAACACTCAGATCTTGGGCATGGTCTTGAGGGCAAATGGAGCAGATGTGAATGTGGCGAATGGGGTGTAGCCCCTTTAAGAAGCCAGCGGCTAGCCAGCCTCCGGGCGACTGGGAAGGCATTGCCAAAGATAAGATAAGGCGCCCTGGCGGTTTGAATTGAGGGTCCCGAGCCACTGGCTGGCCTACTGATAGGCAAACAGGAACCGAGGTGATAAGAAAAGTGCCAGTTGCTAAAGCTGGTCATGCGTCTGACACTGTAAAGGAGGAGAGGTTGCCAGCGGTGTGTGTGGTGTGTGGCACGAGGCACTTGTA
>NW_023413908.1:0-63000 GCF_903995425.1 Onychomys torridus | reverse complement strand
ACTATCCTATTACTTTGACACTTGATCTTTTTAAAAGTATAATGAGGACACTGTCATTATAAGACATTAGAAACACTGAAGATAAATGACTCTTTTAAATCCCAACAGCTGTTTAGAGGCAGAGTGGATACAGAAAGTCATGAAACACAGGGTAGTTGACACAAACATAGTCACCTCAGTTTGTGGTTACAAAAACCTGAGTGATGTTCTCAAACACATTTAATTCTTAGATGCAGTTTGTGTTCCCACCTGACATTTTTCACATTATTGGTATGTAATTGTTGCTTTTTATTCTATCTTTTTCATTTGAGAGGACTGGAAGAAATGGCTAAATAGTAAAGAATGCTTACTGCTGTTGCAGATGACTGGGTTTTGGTCCCCAGCACCCATGTGGTGGCTCACAATTACCTGCAACTCCAGTTCCATGGATACCTACACCTTCTTATTTGAGGTCACTGGATTCTCATAGTGCACACAAATACATCAGGCAAAACATTCACACATACACACACACACACACCACAACACACACACACACACACACAATGAAAATAGATATATAGTACATTTTTTTTAAAATAAGATTTCACTTCAACATGAATATGCCCTCTACAGGGAAATGACAAATTCAAACAAGTTTTCAAGATTTTAAGAATATACAGTGTTCTGAGTGTGGTTTGAAATGAGAGAAAGTTCCTCTATCTCGCTGTTCATTATCACAAAAACAAGATATACCTGTTGTTCCACCTGAAATATGCATTCTTATTATGGAAGTGGTAAAGGAATATTGTGGCAACTATCAATGAATTACTAACATTATTACTCTGTACACAATGAAACTTGAAATACTAACTTGTGATTAACAAATAACAGCATGAGAAGAAAATTATGTCACTAAGACAACTGACTTCAAATTCTACATATATTTTCTAATATTCTTCTTGTTTTTAAGTCAGGTGTCACTATGTAGCTCTGAATATCCTGTAACTTAATGTGTAGACCACAGTAACCTCAAAATCACAGAGACCTGCCTGTCCCTGCTTCACAAATGATGAGATTAAAGGATTGTAGCACCACAACTGGATTATTTGATAATTCTTATATTGATTTATATAGCATAATGAAATTCATGATGCATTAAAATAGAGGTGGCACATGTGAGATAATAAATAATAATGAGAGATAATTTTCAGATATTGTCCAAGGAGATATAGCACTATTGTGGATAAAAATTATCTGAGTGGTACAGCCTAGGCCTGCAAAGCACAAGGCCCTATGTTTTATTATCAACAAGAATAAACATTGATGAAAGGTATTGAATCAAGTTCTCCATATCATCTGAGTAAAATACTTCAAAAGAGATACTCAGGAAATATACACTCCTCTTTGTAATTGCCCAATATTCTATCATCCATTCCATTCTACATTTTCATGTACAAGAAGGAGAGTTTTCAAATCAGTTATTTTACAACCGCCCATTCAATACAAAGTTACTACTGCCTCTATATCCAGATAATAAATGTAGTGTCACATAAAAATACTTGTTTTCCTCCAGAAACATATTTACATACTGCACTTATACAGGGTTCTGTGCTTCTTATATTTCCATTTTAATGTCCACTATGGGCACGACATGATGATAACTCCAAATTTAATAATACTTCAAAGAACATCAACACTTCATGGAGTGTAAGATAAATTGACACACTAACTTACTACCATAGTTCTTCATAACTTTCAGAGATGCAGGTGATATCCTCATGTACCCAGAGTAACCCTCAGTGGGGGGCTTATATTACAGTAAGAATCAACAGGTACTGGTACATGGTTAGGAACACTTCTATATCCCTCAGTAACTTCTTAGTTATGGAATTAATTATTCTTATGCCTTTTCTTTCTTTTCCATGGAGTTTGTTCTACACCAAATTCCCATTACCAGAAATAAGCACTTACCCTAGTCTCTCTCCTTTGCTGGATCTTCCACCAGAAGTGAAATACTAGTACTCACCTGGATTTAGCATCTGCAGCATTTTGGGGTCATTGGGCAGATGCTGGTTGTTAAGAAGGGAGTCAGATCACACCTGAGGTAGAGGTCTGTGACCTCACCTCCCTACACAACTGCAGTTTCCATTTCACCTGCCAAGGCAATGACAGTATTGACTTTGGGAGACAAAAGAATTCATAAAATGTTTCCAGATATTGATTAACAGAGATACTAAAGAGTTCCCTTCGAATACCTCCACAGAGACAAATAATTTTTAGGAGGCTTTGAGTTTTCATGATCCATGAAGGCTGATCAAATCTTCTGTGGAAGGCGTTAGAGTCTTTGAAGTCAGTTTCTTAATAAAATTAGTTAATAGTGAAGTTTCTCTGTCTCATTGGATACAAGTTCCACTGACTACTTGAGCAGAAGTTAAATTAGTTTTTTCAAAATGAAACAAGACCTCACCAGAGGAAGTACCACTTCACATACCAACATGCCTAGGAAATCTGTCAAGGCTCCACATCTGGATAAAGAGCTACAGGTAAATGTACAGATAAAGGGATAATCAGTCTTCCCTAGGGATGTGTCCCTTAATTGGTTACTCAATACCATGTTGTCAGCCCTAAAATAGATACATACAATCAACAGTAAATGAATTTGGCAAGTTATCAAAATATATGTATACATATATAATTAAATTGGCTATAAAATTGAGATGGCAAGGGAGAACTTTGAGTAGGGAGAGGGAGGGAAGCAAGTGATATAAATACAGTACTCATACATGAAATTCTCAATAGAAAGTGATGCCTGTGTGACTAGAATAAAAGGTGGGAAGTTAGAGAAAGCAACAGAACACAATGGAAGTGGGAATTTAGTATAATAGGATGTAGCACATAAATGGAGAAAAAGATATGGAGTGCAGAAATTATCAATTAAAAAGAAATATTCACAAAGGTTTTATATGCAAACTTATCATAGTGTAAACCAATTGAAAATAAGAAGAAAATATTTTAAAAACAAACCTTATGCAGACAAAGATAAACCATTGTGGGCCTACCAACTTGAACACCATCATAAAGACACAACAGAGTGTCTAGGTCATTAGCCCAAGAGAGCAAGAGCAGAGTGTGCCCAAGATTACCTCTGAGTTGCTTAGTGCAACTCATATTTTTCAGATGTTGGTCTCTGCATGGGACTTATGAATCTATTAGAAGTTGTGCTTCCTAAGTCCTAGGGATAACAGACAACGTTGGAAGGATGAACTGTGGCATATACTAAGATCTGTTTGCTATATTTTGATTACATATTCACATAAAATGGTCAGAAGTGAAGGGAAATGTAAACAATAATTAGAATAAAATAAGTTTATATTTAATCAAACGAATAAGGTAAGTGTGCAAGGTATGGAGATAAATGGACTTGTGGGTTTTCAGAAGTTGGGGCTGTTTAGTGTCAGCCATAATGGATTTTAGAATTTCTGGGAAAAAACATAATTAAAGTACAAATTCTCTTCCTAAGGGATTCTTGACTTACATGGGAACCTAGGGCCTCTGTCACTTGTATCTCAGTTCATTTAATCAACATTGTGTGAAAAATAGTGAGTCTCCAAACTTTCTTGAAATTTTAATGTGATTGCATCATTTACATCTCCAATTCTTACCTCTTATGCTACTCCTCACTTTATTTAAAATTCATGGAATTTTTTCCATTATTATTACACAAATATGTTCTGAGTGTTCTCATTCTTCTTGTTATTGTAAAACTGAACACACTTGAAGGAGGAAATTAGCCATTACAATTACTATGGCATATTGTAATGGGTAATATTTAGACACTTAATAGTGGAAAGGGTACCTCAATTGGTTTACGACAGTAATCAGATTGGTGAATACCCTAACTGTTGTCATAGGGAATTCTTCCAGTAACTGATGAAATCAGATGCGGAGATCCACAAGCAAGCACCAGGTCAAGCTTCATGAATTCAGTCGAAGAGAGAGAAGAGAATTCTATGAGCAATGGGCATCAAGATCATGAGGAGGAAACCTATAGAGACAACCAAACCAAGCTAGTGGGAACTCATGAATTTTAGACTAACAGCTGTGGAGTCTCCATTGGACTGGACTAGGTCCTCTGCATAAGTGAGACAGTTGTGTAGATTGATCTGCTTAAGGAACCCAATGGTAGTGAGATCAGGATCAATCCCTGGTTCATAAGCTGGCTTTTTGGAGCCCACTACCTATGGTAGGACACCTTACACAGCCTTGATGCAGGAGGAAGGGGCTGGACTTCCCTCCCCTGAATGTATCAGGCTCTGCTGACTCCCCATGGGAAGTTTTCCATTGTCAGAGAAGGGATTCGAGGGTGGGTTGGGAGAAGAAGGCTGGGATCAGGAGAAAGGAAGAGAGGGGGAACTGAGGTTGGTGTGTAAAATGAATAAAATGTCTTAATAAAAAATGAAAAAAAATAAAAAAATAAAAAATTATCACATGACATCCTATTGTTAGAAACTTAAACATTACCCACAGGTGCATATTTTGAATGTTTGGTCCTCAACTGATGGAGGAAACAATTAGACTATTTGGAGATGCATCTGCCTCATAGCTTGAACAGGACCATTTGTTGTGACTTTGGACAATGTACCATGTTCTCAGTGCTTTTTCTTACCATGTCCTGTCTATAAGGAGCTGAGCAAGCTCCTCTACACACACTCCTACTGTCCTGATGTTCCCCACAAGCATGCTGTGTCATGGAAATTCACACCAAACCCAATAAAAGCATGAACCAAATTAAATCTATCAAGTTGTTCTTTCAGGAAGTTTTGTCACAGATATAGAAAATTAATTAATATAAGTGCTGGAGATGTGGCTCAGTGGTTAAGAGCACTGGCTGCTTCTAAAAGTGATCTCTTTGATTCCCAGCACCCACACTGTGGCTCACAGTCATCTGTAACTCCAGTTCTAGGGAATCTGATACCCTTTCTTGCCTGTGTGGGAACCAGCAGCACAGACTTATATGAAGCAAAACACCCAAAACACATAAAAATGAATGAATTAATTAAAAATATATGTAACTAATATACATTTTATATAATCATTATTTAGATCCATAGTGCAGGAGATAATATATACTAGATATATTTATAAAAATTGGGTCTTATGCTATACATTGAATATATATATGTAATTATTCATATATTTACATTTATACATATGCTTTATATTCAATAAACTTGAACATAAATGTTCTTTATATTCAATAACCTCAACTAATCAGTAAGTAAAGGTGTGATAGACTATGTAAAATAATTATGTATAAGGCTAGAGAGATATATATTGGCTAAGAGCAATTGGTGCTCTTGCAGAGAATGGGATTTTCATTTTCAGAGCCAACCAATTGTAACTCTAGTTTCAGGGACTCTATTGCCCTCTGCTGGTTTCCATTGGAATTGCATATGTACATTACACAGTGTCTTCACTGAAATATAAACATCAAGCAAAAATAGATATTTCTAAAAAGATTCTATGTGTATATGGTGCAGAATATCTTCAGGCCCATCCTCTCACTGATGAGCTATTGTTAGGTGATAGCTTCTGGAGAAAGGGCAATAATTCCATCTGGAGTTTGTAGTCACTGGTAGGGTTCCTACACTCAGTGCATGACCATATACTCATGCTTGTTTAGGAAGCACTAATTAGACATAGTGTTATCAAAGAAGAATGATAGGAAATTAGGGAGGAATGTTGTTAATGGGTATACAAGGAAGATTGTTGAGAGCAAATGTGTTATGTGTATATATATATATATATATATATATATATATATATATATATATGTGTGTGTGTGTGTGTGTGTGTGTAATCATATTTCATTGTGTATATATATATATATATATATATATATATATATATATATAAAGTTTTTGAAACATAACAAAATCAGAATAAATCTCATGATGGATAATGATATAAAAATGCTACATAGTAGTGTAATAATGATATGTATGTTATTTATTTCTTTTGCACATTTGCTTATGAGTATGAGTGAATTCTCTTGTGTGTTCCTAGTGTCTGGACCAGCAAATCATTCTTCAGTGGTAGAGTTTTGAGAGAAAGTATGAGTGGGTCATAAAATAAAGAGACAGAGATAAAGTTTGTGGCCAAACAGTTTTTCAAAAGTTGTATCTCGTGCCGAACATGTTTATTAAGAAGTACAGGATCTTATTTAAAGCTTTCCTGAAAGGAGAAATGAAGACAATGATATTAAGAAAATAAAGAGAAGCTTCTATGCAATGATACAAATTCAATGAGAGGCTGAAACAAAAGGTGATCAGAAGGATAGAAATTGGAAAGGGAGCATTCAAATTTTCACTAATTGCAGATGATATGATAGTATGCATAAATGACCCCAAAAATTCTACCAAGGAACTCCTACATCTTATAAATTCCTTCAGTTATGTGACAGGATACAAGATTAACTAAAAAATCAGTATCCCTCCTATATACAAATGATAAACAGGTTAAGAAAGAAATAAGAGAAACATCACCCTTTACAATAGCCACAAATAATATAGGATAGCTTGGTGTAACTCTAACTAAGCAAGTGAAAGACCTGTATGATAATAACTTTAAGACTCAGAAGAAGAAAGAAATTGAAGAAGATATCAGAAAAGAAAAAGATCTCCCATGTTATTGGATAGGTAGTATTAACATAGTAAAAATGACAGTCTTACCAAAAGCAGTCTACAGATTCAATGAAATCCAATCAAAATCCCAACACAATTCTTCACAGACCTGGAAAGAACAATACTTAACTTCATATGGAAAAACAAAAACCTAGGATAGCTAAAAGAATCCTGTACAATAAAGCAACCTCTGGAGGCATCACAATCCCTAACCTCAAGCTCTACTATAGAGCTATAGAATTAGAAACAGCTTGCTATTGGCATATAGACTGACATGTGGACCAACAGAATCAAATTGAAGACCCTGGCATTAGCCCTCAAACCTATGAACAGCTAATTTTTTACAATGAAGCCAAAACTGTACAATGGAAAAAGAAAGCATCTTCAACAAATGCTGCTGGCATAACTGGATGTCAACATGTAGAAGATTGCAAATAGATCCATATCTGTTGCCATGCACAATACTCAAGTCCAAGTGGATCAAAGACATCAACATAAATCTAGTTACCTGATAGAAGAGAAAGTAGGAAGTAATCTTGAATGCATTGACACTGGAGATCACTTCCTAAATATAACACCAGTAGCACAAACACTCAGAGCAACAATTAATAAATGGGACCTTCAGAAACTGAGAAGCTTTTGTAGAGCAAAGGACATGGTCAACAAGACAAAGCAACAGCTTACAGAATGGGAAAAGGTCTCTACCCATCCTACATCTGACAGAGGGCTGATCTCCAATATATATAAAGAATTGGAGAAACTAGATATCAAAACATTGAACAATCCAATTTTTAAAATAGGATATAGCACTAAACAGAGAATTCTCAACAGAAGAATCTCAAACACCTGAAAGGCACTTAAGGAATTGCTCCACATTCTTGGTCATGAAGGAAATACAAATCAAAACAACTCTGAGATTCCATCCCACACCTGTCAGAATGGCTAAGATCATAAACACTGATAACAGTTTATGTTGGAGAGGATGTGGAGCAAGGGGACACTCCTCTACTGTTGGTGGAATTGCAAACTTGTACAGCCACTTTGGAAATTAGTATGGCAGATTCTCAGAAAATTGGGAATCAATCTACCTCAAGATTCAGCTATACCATTCTTGGGCATATACCCAAGGAATGTTCAATCATACCACAAGGAAACATGCTCAACTATGTTCATAGCAGCATTATTTGTAATATCCAGAACTTGGAAACAACCTAGATACAACTCAACTGAAGAATGGATGAAGAAAATGTGGCATATATACACAATGGCATACTACTCAGCAGTAAAAAAAAAATGATATCATGAAATTTGGAGGCATATGGATGGAACTAGAAAATATCATCCTGTGTGAGGTATTCCAGACTCAAAAGGATGAACATGGTATAAACTATCTCATAAGTGGATAATAGATGTAAAGCAAAGGATAACCAGACTACAACCCATAGCTCCAGAGAAGCTAGCTAACAAGGAGAACTCTAAGAGGGACATGTAGATATCCCAGCAAAGAAGAAATAGATGAGATCTTCATGAGCAAACTTGGGGTGAGCTGGTGTAATGGAATGTAAGGAATGGGGAATGAGAATGTAAGGGAACGGAAGGTTCAAGCTGAAACAGGGACAGAGTGGGAGAACAAGGAAAGAGATGCCATAATAAATTAAGAAATCATGGGCATAAGGAAAAACAGGGTGCTAGGGAAGTTCCCAGGAATCCACAATGATGTCTCCACCTTAGACTACTAGCAATAGTCAAGAGGGTGCCTGAATTGGCCTACTCTGGTAATCTGACTAGCAAATACCCTAACTGTCATCACATAGAGCCTTCAACTAGTGACTGATGGAACATATCCAGAGATCCATGGCCAGGTAGCAGGCTGAGCTCCAGGAGTCCAATCAGTGAGGGAGAGGAGGGGTTCTATGAGCAAGGGCCTTTGAAATAATGATGGGAAAACATACAGAGACAGACAGCCAAACTAGTGGAAACACATGAACTGTGGACCAATAGCTGTGGAGCCCCCATGGGATTGGACTAGGCCGTCTGGATAGGTGAGACAGTTGTTTAACTTGAACTGTTTGGAGGCCTCCAGTACATGTTTATGATGCCACAAAAAAATGTAAGTTGTTATCATTACATGGGTAAGGGCTATAATTGGTAATACAGAGGAATTACTAACACTATTAATGTTTACAAAATATAACATGAAACATTAATATGTAATTAACAAATAATAGCATGTGAAGAACATTAAATTCCTAACCTATTCTTTTAAAATTGACCCTGTACTTGCTGCTTTTTGTGTGATTTGTCATGACTGGGTATCACTATGTAGTTGTAGCTGCCCTCAAACTCAATAGATCCTGTTGGGCTCAAAATCACAGATTTTTGCCGTTCTCTGCCTCCCAATTCCTGGGATAAAAAGTTTTTGCCACACATCTGGCTTATTTGATTATTATTATAATGATGAATCTATTATAGTGATATTTATGATGCATTCAAAGAGAGGAGCTGCATAGGAGATAATAATGTGGAAGCTGAATAACGTGAAATTCTAAATATTGGTCAGTGAGATATAGCATACTAAATGCTAGTACCAATTTATTTGAGTGTTGGAACCCTGGCACTTCATGCACAAGGCTCTGTCTTCCTTTAGCAATAAGGATAAACAGTGAGTGAAGACATGCCGTCAGGTTGAGCTCAATAATAGAGTGTGAGGAAACCAGGGGAAGTAACTCAGGATACATTTGGGAATGGCTGTTCTTGTCTGACACTCATACTGGACCTTAGTTTCATTTTCCTTTTCTAAGTACAAGAGGCTGGGCTTTCAAACCAGTTACTGTAGCAATGGCTATTCAATACCGATTCAGTTTTGGCTTCTATAACTAGATCATAAATTTAGTGTCCCTTACAGACTTTTTACTTAATAAACCTTGTCACATCCTGCACTTCCCAGGGATGTGTGCTTCTTTTATTTCTATTTCCTAATGTTTACTAGGACATGAAACCATAGTAAATTCAACTAAAATAATACCGAAAAGAGAGTCTATACATCATATTAGCCGAGGTGAATTTTCATATTGTCTTATTACTACAACCCTTCAGTAAATTCACAGATCGGCTGCATTATCCTGGTGTAACCCAAAGTCACCCTTGGGATGGGTCTTACATTACATTAAGTAACAACAGAGACAAGGTTAGAAATAGTTTGATCTGTCTAACTCATCTTTTACTTATGAAATTATTCATATGCCTTCTCTGTCTATTCCATGGATCTGTTTCTATACTCTATCCCATTACCAGACAGGAACATTACTCAGACCTTCCTTCCTTGCTGACTCTGCCACTCAGACTGAAACACAAAGAACTCACCTAGCTTCTTTTCTCTGCAGAATGGTGGGTTAATTGGGAAGATTTAATCTTATTAATAAGCATTACTGTGGGATAGTTATAACAAGGCAGATGTAGTGGTCTGTGAATCTCTGACCTCACCTCCCTCCTGAACTTTAATTTTCATTTCAACTGTGGTGGCAATGAAAGTGACAGAGCTCTCTTTGGGAGACTAGATCATTTATGAAAAAGTTCTGGTTGTTAATTAGCAAAGATGCTTTAGAGTTCCTAGTGATTTTATCCAAAGGGATAAAGTGTATGGAAGAGGCAATGAGTTTTCATGATCCCTGAAGGCTGACCAAGGCACCTGGGGAAGATGGTAGAAATTCTGAATTAAGGTTCATGAGAATGTTAGAGAAGTTTCTGTGTGTCTTTGGATTCCACACTTCACTGACTTCTTCCAACACAAACCAACTTAGTTAACTTTTAGAGTATTTATATCACTTATTACTTAAAACATTTGAGTGTTCTATTCATGCATATGTGTTTTAGTCATGCCTACAAGTGAGCATTTCCTTTCAGTTCCTTTTTTATCCACACACCACAATTCCTTTCAATTTTCATGTGTTTCTTAACATAAGAAAAAATATCTACTTAGTGATGCTACTATGTGAGTAGTAGGTAGGCATCTATGGAAACATGATTAGTATAAAATTCGTTGAGAATCTGATACACCCTCTCTCAGAAGCCATCTGTGGTCATTAGCTCTTCAGCTAAGACTGGGACTTCCTGAACACCTCCACTTACTGGGATTTTTCTAAATTGATCTGTGCAGGTTTCATTCATAGGGTTATAAAAAGAAAATTTACCTGTGTAAGAGCTCTGTTCTGTCTGAGCAAAACCAGATTCCTTGGAACCATACACCACTAGAAAATTCTAACATGCTTTCTGCCTCTTCTTTCACGATGATCCTTGATTCTTGGGAGGAAAGTGTATTATATAGATGACCCATTTTTAGCTGGACCCTCCAGCATATCTTATTTTCAGTACCTTGTGTAATCTGGGAAAATGTGTCAATCCCCACAGACTGAAAAAAGAAGCTTCTCTAATGAGGTTTGAGAAATATTCTGATAAATCATCTTAAAGATAAGAGTTTAGTAGCCAGTTTATTGCTATGTCCTTTTTAGCAGAATAGTAGTGTTAGGTTTTTGCCAGGTGATGAACTCTATCTTATTATTGGTAGCCATCTTGTTACAATTTCAAAATAAGTTAATTTCTGTTCACTGTTAAACTCAACTCCCTGGTTTCTGGAATTTGACTTGTTCCACACCTTAACTTTATTTTGACCTCTATCCTTTCCCAGAACACAAGGTGTTCTGCCTGTTAATCTTAAACTGCTATCTGCTCCTGTATTTTGCTTGCAAGATTCCTATGTTACCCAATTCCACAGGCACACAAAGATTATTATTTTCACATGTAAAACATATCTAGAAATTTATCACGTGGCTATTCTACTAAGACCCATATCAGGGGACTCAGTTTCATGACCGTTTTGCTGTGCACAGAAGTAATTCTTGGTTAATTGGATCAAAATTATGGCTGGGCAGTGGTAGTGCTTGCCTTTAATCCCAGAACTTGGGAGGCAGACACATGTAGAAGTCTTTGACTTTGAAAATAGCCTTGTCTTCAGAGTGAATACCAGACCAGCCAAGGCTAGACAGAAAAATGCTGTTGTAAATTTCAAACAAATAAAAGCAACAATAACATCAACAAATATTTGTTTGATTGATTGTTTTTTTAAAGGTCTTAATATTTATTCAGTGGATTGAACACAGTCTCTGTGTACCTCCTAGCCACATATTCTTGTCCCTGATAATATCACATAGGATGAATCCCGTCATGTGAAGATGTGAGTTACTCCCATGATGTTTATCACCCTATTGAACCAGGCTTCTTGTTGTTATAGCTTTCTGGGTTCACAGCTAGGTATGATTTATGATTACTTCTAGAACTATGAAAACTTCATCCAGCTAAATGTAGTTTCCAGGTGACTTGCAGCTTGAGTTTTAATTGGTGTATGATTCAACTATATGGTATCTTTAGCAATAATGTCTAATCTTCTGGGCATCATAAACTTCTAAACTTTCCAGGATATTGATGTTGTTCTTGGTTTTCTTCAATTTATTTATTGTTTCAAAGCAATAACCCACATGATTTTATAGTGTTGAGTAGAGGAACATAGTCAGTCAAATATGAGAAGAAGATCTAATGAAGTATGAGTAAGAGGAAAAACTTGAAATCACAAAGAGCTTTGTGGATCATTAGAAATCTTAGTATAATGTAATATAAATACATTTAAAATACTTAATTTTATTAATCTCTCATACATTATATCCAAACCACAATTCCCCCCACTTTCCTACCCCTAGTCTCTCAATTCCACCTCTCTTCTCCTTCAGACACAACCTCTACTGTCTCTACTGAGAAAAAAAACAGTCTTCCCAGGGAAATCAATCAAACATGTCATAACAAGCAAAAAAAGCCCAGTGACATACAATCACATAAAGGCTGTATGAGGCAGCCAAATAGGAGGAAAAAGTTTTCATAAGAAGCAACCACTATCAGTAATTCCACAAAACAACAAGATACTCACCTATAACATATATGCATAGGGCTTAGATTTGACCCATATAGTCTCCCTGATCTCAGCAAGTCCCCCTAAGTCTTTGTCAGTTGATTCTGTAGTTCTTGTTCTCCTGGTGTCCCTGAACTCTCTGGTTCTTCTAATTTTTCCTCCCCCGACTCAGAATTCCCAGAAACCTCCACCTAATATTTGGCTATGGGACTCTGCATCGGCTCACTTTGGGTATATGCCCACAAGTGTTATGATTTTGAGTTAGACACTGGCAATTTACTAGAAACCCAACATATTTATTTCAATAGAGGCTGTGCAAGTTTGAACTCCCACCAGCAGTAGAGGAGTGTTTCCTTGCTTTGCTCTACATCCCACCAGCATGAGATGACCATTGTGTTATTTATCTTAGCCATTCTGACATGTATAAGATAGAGTTCATAAGTCATTTTGAATTTCATTTAACTGATTGTAAAATATGCTGAACATTTCCTTAAGTATTATGTCATGGCTGATGTATAAAATTTAAAACACATAATAATAAAGAAAAATAAATAAATGAATTTTCAGACCTAAAAAATTATAAAAATGAAATAAAAATATCACACAGAGCGTTTAAAGTAAACATTCAAACAATCACTTGGTCAATTCCAAATTCTATTTATCTCAGTGAACTTCTTTTCATTTGGTGTCACCATTCTAAGCCAGAGCTTTGTATAGGGCTTTTTCTTTCATTATAAATTACTTTTCGTTCCATTATCCACCATGTGAAAATACAAACACACACACACACACACACACACACACACACACACACATACACACACACACACGTACGCACAAAAAACAAATACTGACAGAGTTGAAAGAAGAAAAATCACTCTTTCTACCATATTTCATGCTACAATTGTCTTGTTGCCTGAATTTTTTCCTACCTCATCACTTAAACTGCTCTTGGATTCCTTTCAAATATTACATTACAAATATTACATTTCAACCATTAACTCACAGCTGTTAACATGTATACATTATAAACTAGGATCTGCATGTGAGTAGAAAAATCCAGGATTTTTTTTTAATGAGTTTGGATGTCATTACTGATTAACATACACTCTTTAAATACATCATTTTCTGGCAGTCTTTGATTTCATTTTAATTAAACTGAATAGCATTCCATTATATATATGATTCCAATTTTAAATATTAATTCTTTTGTTTATGGATATCTATATGGTATAGTAGATAGTCATCCCAGCATTGGCGGGGAAGTTCCAACCCCCATTGTGGCTTCGGTAATGGTCGCGCCCACAAGGCGGGGCAGAGAAGGAAACAGAAGACGGAGGATCATTGGAAGGGGAGGCATGCTTGGTCCCAGGACACGGGACGCTGGAGGGAGACGGAGCAGAGTTCTCCAGAGAACACTGCCGAACTGCACTATACCTTTGCCAGACCCTGCAACCTACCCCTTCATTGTAAGTTACCCCACAAAATAAACCTCCCTTTTAACTACGTGGAGTGGCCTAAATAATTTCACCAATATCTGGCCATCACATGGGGCAAATCCCAAAGGCCTAGGCGGCTCCCGCCCTCAGCCTCCTCATCTGCTGGCAGGTACCTAAACAGGCCTGCAAAGTTAGCTTAGCCCCTAGACCAGCAAAAACCTACTGTAAGTGAGGCCTTCCCACTCCTCCTGCTTTGGAGCTATACCAACGCCTCCTGCTGGCTGAAAAGTGCTACTGCACTCCCCAAAACCATGGAAACGTAAACTTTTTTCAAGTAAAAGTACTTGATAATTTTACACCTTAAAACTTACTAACAAATTTTGAGTAATTGTTGTAATATGGTGGACAACATTACCTCACAAGGATTTAAAACCCTTTTTGCCTGTATGATGAATGACATTCTCCTGGAAAGATAAGACCTCCCTAAGACATATCTGGCCTGTACCATTTTGACATTCATTGTAATAATTCACATAGTGTTCAAACACTGGTTTAATAATAAGAACAAAGATGAGTCATTATTGGGACTGATATAGGCTTTAAAAGATAGCAATGAAGATGTACAGAAAAAGATTCTCTTTCTGGAATCTGCTAACCAGGGATTACAGGTTTTAAAAGATAGCAATGAAGGCTTACAGATAAAGATTCTCTTTTTGGAATCTGCTGACCAGGACTTACATAAAAAGATTCTCTCTCTGGAATCTGCTGGCCAGGACTCACAAAACAAGCTTGTCCCCAAAATTGATTTTATTGATAATAAATATGAGTATTTAATGGATAGAACACTAACTCTCCAGAGTGAAGTTGTAGCTACTCAGACACTATGTAAGGAAGAAAAATTATCACTACTTGATAAGATAAGGTCCATGGAATCATGTGTTCAGAAGAACATAAAAACTTCCATGATTCCATGAAAAATCTGGAATCCCTTACAAGAGAGGAGGTTTACTCCCTGGAGCAGACCCTAGGTGCTCGTTTACAAGCCCTGGAGGAAACTCTAAATAAACATGACAAGGGACCTAATAAGCAGAAGGGCAAGACCATACAGGTTGTAACATCTCCAAATGGCTCTCATACAATGGCTTATCCTGTTATCATCCATGAGAAGCCAGCAGATGACACACACCCCAAGCCATATATGACATATACATTACAACCAATTTCAACAAGGGACTTTAAAAATATAAAGGAAGCAGTAGTTACATATGGGATACACTCCACATATGTAAAACAGATGTTAAATTCGTGGTCTACCTCACATAGAATCATTCCAGATGACTGGCATCAGTTAATTTCAGCTGTTCTAGAATATAGCCAGGAGTTACAGTGGAAAAGCTGGTTGAGAGAAGAGGCAAGAAATTTAGAACAACAAGGTAAACTCAGAGGTTTTGAGATCTCCCAAGATCAAATACTTGGTGAGTGATGTTTCGCTGGCAGGAACGTACAAGCCATTTATGATGAGCATACAATATTCCTATGCCATACAGCAGCTCTAAATGCTTGGGAAAAAATTCCAGAACCTGGAAAAGCAACTGAAGTATACACAAAGATATATCAGGGACCACATGAACCCTTCACTGATTTTTTACAAAGGCTGAACACAGCTATAACAAAAGCTGTGTCAGATAAAGAATTAAGAAAAGTATTAACTGAGTCCTTGGCATTCGACAATGCTAATGCAGAATGCAAAAAAATACTTACACCATTAAAGATCAAATCAACTCCTTTGGAAAAAGGGATTCAGTATACTAATGGTGTTGAGTCTCTTAACTACAGTAATGAGGCTTGGATAAGAGAGACAAATCCCAGAGGTAAAAGAAGGCCCTGTGGTACCAAATGTTTTAAATGTGGTACACCAGGTCATATAAGTAAAAACTGTACATGGGGTAATCCTAGAAGTAATACTCCTTCTAGGAATAGCCTAAACAGAAGACCCCAACCACCTCCTGGATTATGTAGAAGATGTGGAAAAGGCAGACATTGGAACAGTGAGTGCAGATCAAAAATAGTTATACGAGGCAACCCTTTACTGGCAGGAAACGCCTCAAGGGGCCTCTTGTGGGCCCCCAAATCAAATGTGGTAAGAACATTCCCAGCCATTGTGGAAGACATTCCTCTCCAGGACAACTGAATAAACCAATGCCTAATGTAAAAACCGATACTGCAATGGATGATAAAACGGGTCTGATAGATGAATCACAGTTTACAAAGAACACAATAAAACAAATATTTTGGCAGACTTCCATAAATGAACAAAGATCAAAGCTTAGAATTCGAATTAATGGCTTGGTTCTGGAGGGCCTGGTGGACACAGGTGCGGATGTGACTGTAATTACACCAAAATCATGGCATCCAAATTGGCCTCTTCAAGAGGTAGATCTCCAACTTTTAGGAATTGGCACCCTATCTCAGATAAAACAGGTTCAAGATGGGTTGAATCCATAGGGCCAGAAGACAGAGAGGAAGGCTGAAGCCATATGTAGCAAATGTAGCAGTGAATCTATGGGGCCAAGATCTGTTACAACAGTGGAATACCCAGATTAAAATTCCTACACTCTCAGAAAAGGAATACAGGCCAATGCATGTTTCTAGGAATAATACCATAACATGCTATAAAAAACAGTCATCAATCATTCAGGCTGTACACAAACAGAGCACAACTGCTGTTGAACTCTCAGAAGTACCAACTGCCTTACCTTTAAAATGGCTAACTAATAAACCTGTCTGGGTTGGACAGTGGCCTTTGACAAAAGAGAAGCTACAAGCTTTAGAACAGCTGGTTCAAGAGCAGTTAAATGCTCAACACATTGAAGAATCTACCAGCCCTTGGAATTCTCCTTTATTTGTTATTTAAAAAAGTCCGGTAATTGGAGAATGCTGACAGATCTGAGAGCTATTAATAAAGTAATTCAGCCAATGGGCTCCCTACAGACTGGGATGCCCTTGCCCTGTCTGCTACCCAAAGAATGGCCTGTAATAGTTATTGAATTAAAAGACTGTTTCTTTACCATAGCCTTACAAGAAAATGATAGAGAAAAATTTGCCTTCACAGTTCCTAATTATAACAATTCTCAGCCAGTCAAGAGATATCAATGGAAGGTCCTCCCACAGAGAATGTTAAACAGCCCTACCTTATGCCAATACTTTGTGCAAAAACCATTGGAGATAATTCATGTAAAGTTTCCACAATCCATAATTTATCACTATATGGATGATATCCTATTAGCTGATCCAAAGTTAGACACATTAGAAAGCATGTTTGAAGAAGTAAAAAAAGTTTTGCCACACTGGGGACTGTAAATTGCTCCTGAAAAAATACAAAGAGGTGATTCTATTATTTACTTAGGATATAAGATAGAGTTACAAAAAATTAGACCCCAAAAGGTACAACTGAGGAGAGATCGATTAAAGACTCTTAATGATTTTCAAAAGTTGTTAGGAAGCATTTCCAACTTATTGGGTATCATGGGAATACCCAAAGATGGACTACAAAATTTGGCTACTACTCTAGAAGGGGACAAAGAATTAAATAGTCCAAGAGAATTATCAGCTGAAGCTGAGAAGGTATTGGCTCTAGTAGAAAAGACAATTCAAAAAGCACATGTGGATCGTGTGGATCCAGAGCTTAAATGCATTCTTGTCATATTCCCCTCCAGACATCCCACAGGTATTTTGATGCAGAGGGAAGATATTATATTGGAATGGATATTCCTACCATGTAAACCCAATAAGAAATTGAAGACTTATATAGAAAAGATCTCTGATTTGATTCAAAAAGGTAAATTAAGACTTTGTCAGTTGACAGGAATGGACCCAGCAGAAATTGTAGTACCTTTAACTAATGAGGAAATTTCATCACTATGGAAAGATAATGAATACTAGCAGAGAGCCTGCAGTAACTTTTTGGGAGAGATTAACAACCATTATCCCAAAAGCAAGAGAATAGAATTCATAAAGAAGACTGAATGGGTCCTTCCTCACATTGTATGACACAAGCCAATTTCTGGACTCCTCACATTCTATACTGATGCAAATAAATCGGGGAAAGCAGGATACAAATCAGGAGACCTAAGTAAAGTGGTACAAAGTCCATACAGCTTTGTACAAAAGGCAGAACTGTATGCCATTCTTATGGTACTGATGGACTTCACAGAACCCCTCAATATAGTCACTGACTCTCAATATGCAGAGAGAGTTGTTTTACACATTGAAACTGCTGAATTTATTCCTGGTAATACAGAATTAACTTCATTATTCATACAATTGCAGGAAACCATCAGAAAAAGGGAACATTCTATGTATATAACACATATCAGATCCCATACAGGTCTGCCAGGACCTCTAGCACAAGGTAATGATGAGATTGATCAGTTACTAATAGGTAATGTGCTAGAAGCCTCAGAATTTCATAAGAAACAACATGTAAATAGCGAAGGTTTGAAGAAGGATTTCTCCATTACTTGGCAACAAGCTAAGGATATTGTGAAAAAAATGTCCTACTTGTTCCTTCTATAGCCAAACTCTATTACCTGCAGGAAGCAATCCAAAAGGTATACAAAGAAATGAAATTTGGCAGATGAATGTGTTTCATTTTGCAGAATTTGGAAAATTAATGTATGTACACCATACCATTGACACCTATTCAGGATTTCAGTGGGCAACTCCTATGAGTTCTGAAAAGGCTGATTCTGTGATTACACACCTATTAGATGTTATGGCCATCATGGGAATACCTGTACAAATTAAGACAGATAATGCCCCCAGAATATGTCTCCAATAAAATGAGACAGTTCTTTGCTTATTACAATATAAAGCATGTTACAGGTATACCACACAATCCCACAGGCCAAGCAGTCATAGAAAGAACCAATGGAACTATATAGGATATGCTAAATAAACAGCAACAGGTAACAATGACTCCTAGGAATAGATTTCATAGTGCTTTATTAACCTTGAATTTTCTCAATGCTGATGAGAAAGGAACAACACCTGCGGAGAGACATTGGACGACAGACAAAACTCCTGAGCTAAACCAACCAGTTTGTTTCAAAGATGTGTTGACCTCAGAATGGAAACCTGGATTTGTCCTACGTTGGGGGAGGGGTTTTGCTTTTGTTTCCACAGGAAAAGAAAAGCTATGGATACCAACAAAATTAATAAAAATTCGATTTGAACAGAAGAAACCCCTTGATGAGGAGAAGTAAAAGATCATCCACCAATGTGACATCTCTTCAGGTTGTAAGAAAAACTTAACAATCAAAGGTTGGGGTAGGGTTCTGTTTTTGTCTTTCCAGGATAATGGAAATACCCATCTTCCATCACAAGGCCTTGAATATCCGGATGTTTATAGCAGAAAGAAAGAATCTATTGGTACCAATGTACACAGGGTAAGATATCACTGTCTAACATCTCTATCTCTATCAATCTAGAATAGTTGTGGTTCCAATTTAATTATAAACCAAGCTGGCTTTGGAGATAGAATTGGCTCACTCCTTCTCTAAATCCAAGCATATTGATAAAAGAAAAGGTTGAGAGATTCTTCAGTCCCATATCAGACGAGCCCTCTGGTGTGAGACAGAAGGAAACCAATTATAAGGGACAATTATCTTCAAGATTCTAATTCTCTCCATGCTTATTCTTGATTTCTTGGAATCCTTTCTTACATGTCATGACATCTTTAAATACAAACCTTCCATTCTGATAAAAAATAAGTTTTTTTCCAATAGCAATCTCTGTAGTCTCCAGAAGGAAGATGGGGCCCCAACAACAACAACTCTACCCAATCCAGAATAATGACATGGTAATCATCATCATACTATACTTATTGCCAGAATTTAAGACAATCTTACCCATTACTCTGAGAGTTGCTGTAGAATCTACATTTAGTCTAACTGAGATTTAACCTATCTGAGCTTTCTCACAATACCCAGAGATACTATCACCCCCTAAACAGCAGGAAGCAATTCTAAGAAAATGACTCCCCTTATCCCTAAGGTTTCATATTTCTCAGGGTTATGGCTAATGGTTCTAGGGTTGGGGGTGGAAGAAACTGTTAAACTCAGTACTCTCCTTAAGGAAAGAAAATATGTTTTAAAAAAAAGGTAAAGAAGAAATGGAATGGATAGGTATAAGATATTATGGTAGACTACTATATACATTAGTAAACAAATTGAGTAATATAGCAGCCTTTGCACTGTTATGAATTCTTATATGTTGATACAAATATAAACCCTTTATATTCCTATTTAAGATACTTTGTATATTGATACAAATACAGAACTATATTTGTTATATTGTACACATATTTTTACTCTTATTTGCAATATTTGTATATTGATACAAATGTGAATTTATATCTGTCATACTGTATGTATGTTCTACTTCTGTTCAAGATATTCTGTATACTGATATATATTTAGGATTATTATCATATTGCATCTTGCACTATACATTCCTACCTCTGTTAAAGATATTTTGTGTATTGTCACAATTTAAAGTCATTGTCCTTTTACTGTACATTTGCTTACAGACTGTTTGCCTTATTTATAGGAAGCCTTAGTCCTTAGGTTGTTTAGGAAGATGAGACTTACAGAGTTATTGTCACCTATGCTTGTCACCTCTATGATTATGTTAGTTAGGTTATCCAGATTTATAAATACATAGGTCAGATGGACAGGTAATCTTCAAACACTTCATGGACCTAGAGAATATGGCATTTAAATAACTTAGAATTCTGTTGACGTGAGACACAATTGCTCCTGGCAGCACCAATTTGATCCCGAGAGAATGTTGGGCTTCTAAGACATTTCCATTTGGAAGTTTGTCTTCTTGGCACAAAATGGCCTACTGGGCAAAGAACTGCCCTTGCCTCAACTGCTGACAGTACAAATGCTGTCCTTTCTGGACAAGCGGGACACAAGGAAAGCAACCACTATACTTTGCCAAGACAGGGTAAGATGGTCTTTTAAAATTCCTGCTTCTGAAAATGGTCTGTCAGTTACTCTAGGCCTGTAGACAATTTGAATGCACCAAGGATGCTGAGAAACATTAGGTGACTGTCCAGGCTGCTAGCTGTCTCTGTCTACTCTTGTGAGACTCCTGAAAGTTGCTTGCGTCATTCTCCCATTTCTCAGGTATTATTGTATTCCTTCTCAGGTCTTTGATGAGGTTGGAGATTAGCAGTTATAGTTACAACTTAGTATATATACATACATAATATCTTAGATAGAATATATTATGTATTAGACTCAGGTTCTTTAGGATAGGACACCTTTTGGAATGATCTTTGTAACATGCCACCTACCCATGCTATAGACTTCCCTGGATTTTACTATGTGTTTTTTGCTTGATATTGTTTGCACTTATTGTAATTCCAACTTATCTAAGTCATTATCCCTCATTACTCCTTGACAATATTTGATAACCATCTCTTTGTATGTAGTCTTGTATTAGGTTAGAACTTTCTTATTTAGACAAAAGGGGGAGATGTAGTGGATAGTCATCCCAGCATTGGCTGGGAAGTTCCAACCCCCATTGGGGCTTTGGTAATGGTCGCAACCACAAGGCAGGTCAAAGAAGGAAACGGAAGACGGAGGATCGGAAGGGGACAGGCGCTTGGTTCCAGGATGCGGGACGCTGGAGGGAGATGGAGCAGAGTTCTCCAGACAACACTGGCGGACTGCACTTAACCTTTGCCAGACCCTGCAACCTACCCCTTCATTGTAAGTTACCCCACAAAATAAACCTCCCTTTTAACTACGTGGAGTGGCCTAAATAATTTCACCAATAATATGGGTTCCATTTCCTTGTTATAAGGAGTAGAGCAGCAATAAATTCAGATTTTAAAATATCTCTATTTTCAATTCTTTGCGTGTACTTCAAGAAATGGCACAGATGGGTCATTTAGTAGTTCTCTTCATTTTTTAGAAAGTCTCAATAGTGATTTTGGGTGATATAATACTTGTACTGAAATGTGCTGACATTTTATTTGTGTTTTAATAAATAAAGCTTGCCTGTCGATCAGAGGAAAAAGCAAGCCATTCTAAATAATCAATGAAGTCAAGCAATGGTAGCACACACACTTAATCCTATTACTTGGCAGGCAGGGGCTTGTCTGTATCTATGTAAGTTCAAGGCCACACTGGAAGCAGAGCCAGGTGTGGTGGCACACACATAAATTCCAACACTAGTTAACAAAGGAGGTCTGAAGATTGGTACAAACAGAATTAAGTGACTGAGCTGGGCAGGAAGAGGAAGTGATGTAGCTGGACAGACAGAACAAATAAGATAGTAGAACACCAGGGCATATAGGTGTAGGTAGACAGGAAGGAACTCACATTTGGAAGCTGCCAAGTTGGTGAGGTAAGTTTAGCTGTGGCTTTCCCTATTTCCCTGATCTCTCTAAGGCTTTCACCCCTAAATAATAATAGAAAAAAAAAAAAAAACATTATAACTAATATAAGAAAAACTATATATAATAAGTACAATAAGTATATATTATATACAAGCAATAAATACATCAACAATATCTAGTCCATTTACATTTGACAAATTCAGAGAAAATACTTCATTATGTCTCTTATTTTGGTGAATTCAAAATGTACCTAATTCATTATCTCTCATATCTTGTATTAGCAACAGAAAACTGTCTTATGATGTCTTTCAAACTTACACATTTTAACACCTCCTAGTTTCTTTTCTGAATTCTTTCTTAAGAAGAAAATCTATAACTATCTAATCTTCAACTCCCTCAGAGACCTGAGAAGGAAATAATGTTTCCTAGTAAAATAGAAAGTGCAAATAAGCAACTTCCAAAAACGTGAGTTATGAAAAAAAAAATCCAGCTTTCTTGACAGTTACCAGAGGTTTCTCTACACTTTGGGTCATCATCTTCAGCCTACAGGATTAGCATATCTGACAGACTCATTTGTGAAGTAGGATGTACACAAGGCCTACAGCTCGACCTCATAAATGCTGCAAGTATTCCATGTATCAGATAAACTTGAATCCCATCAGTGTGATGTCATGATTTAGGATTTTAAATTCTGAAAATGGCTGGTATTTTTGGAATTCAGTTTTCTGTTCTTCTCAGCTTGTGGTTGGCTTCATCTCCTTTATCAATTGCCAGTCTACCATTGATAGGCCAGACTCCCTCAGTCTAATTACTCCTCCAAGAATAACTTAACTGTCCCAGCTATTGCTCTACTGCACACCAGGAGGCATTGGCCCATTGCCTGTTCAGCTGCCTTTGAACAAAGGGGCACTGTACATTTCCAGATTGCAAAGCCACTTCAGCTTTGGTGTCATATTGTCCTGGTCTCAGAGGATGCCTGTTGTCAATGCTGCAAACACACTTGTCTTTGTTTTATGTCCTGCTTGTCCATTTTGGGCAGCATACTGTCAACAGTTGAAGCAAGGGCACTTTCTTTCCTAGTGCCTAACTTTTGCCACAAGGAAAGTTAACTCCATATGCAGTTTCTTCAATGCCCATATCATTTCTGAAGTAGGTTAGAGCTGCCAGGAGCAGACATGTCTCATAGTCATAAAAAATGAAAAAAAAAACCTGTTATTAAAATATCTTAAATACCATATTCTATAGATCTCTGAAGGGTCTGAAGATGACCTGTCTCTCAAAAGTATATCTCTGCTTGACCTTGAAAACATTCCTAATATGACTACAAGTTCATGTAATGAGTAACTACTACATTTCAGTTCTTTATATCTTAAATGGTAAAAATAACTTTCAAGAATTAGCAATTTACATTACATTATTAAATGAACTGTATAGGTACAATATCCTGAACAAGATTAGAAGTATATGTACAATATATCAATCTCAAATTGGTATCAATAAACATAATTTGTATATAATATACAAAAATCCAATCCATTGTAAAATATTTAAAACTAGTAGTTGCTTTTTAATAGTAGATTCAATAATCTACTTTTTTATCTATATCCTCTCCTTTTCTTTTCAAAGTAGATTTAGTAATCTACTCTTTTTTATTTAGTTTTTCCTTTTTTTATTATTATATTTGTGTTTTAATTTTACATATCACCCATGGGTTCGCCTGTCCTCCCCACTTTGCTCCCACCTCCACCTTCCTCCCTCTCTTCCCCTCCATTCCATATTTCCTCCAGGGCCAAGACTCCCCTGAGGATTCATTTAAACCTGGTGGATTTAGTACAGGCAGGTCCAGTCCCCTCCTTCCAGGTTGAGCAAAGTGTCCCTGTGTAAGCCCAGGTTCCAAACAGCCAGCTCATGTACTAAGGACAGGTTCTGGTCCCACAGCCTGGATGTCTCCCAAACAGTTCAAGCTATTCAATTGTCTCACTTATCCAGAGGGCCTGATCCAGCTGGGGGCTCCACAGCTGTTGGTTCATAATTCATGTGCTTCCACTCTACTCTTTATTCTACCATTTCTATATCTTTTTTCAGAGTAGATTCAATAATCTACCTCTTATCTATATCCTTTTTTTTTTCTTTGTTGTAGCTTTGGAGCTGAACTCCGCAGTTTACATTAGGATCCTAGCCTATAGTAAATATTTGTCTTTACACACTACAGAAAAGTATAGGCCTCACCCCTCATCCTGGAAATGTGTTTTGCAATAGATGGAGACCTTTACAGTGCAGGAAATCAATTAAAGAGAACAAGAGACCATGTGGTGCTCAGACCCATTTGATTCATCTAACCAGAACTGCTCTACAGGCTCCTGGATCACGGTGGAAGAGAATCTCAAAAGATCTTTAAGAGCGAGAGGAACAGGAAATTGGCTATGAGAATGCAGGTTCTACTAATGTCATAGAGGCTATACCCAAGAAGTATCATTAATGTGGCTTCCTAAACAAGATATAAACAAGGATGTTATTGATAGACATGGTAATATGGAAGGACCCAAATCTTTTGAGTCCCCACCCATAGACAGAGAACTGCAGAAAATCAAGAAGTGCTGAGATTATGAGTAACAGTTTTTCCCAGGGAAGAGCCACTGAACAGGTAATCAAATATCAAATTTTCAACACTAAAATTTTATACATACAGGTAACACAGTATAGACTAAGCAGGTTGTATTTATATATTGAGAATATTTATGTATGTCTGTGTGAGTGTGTGTGTTAAGGGAGTGACTATGATTTTCAGACAGCTTCACAAAATTAAACAAATGCAACGGAAAAGAATACAACATATCTTTGCATCATTAAGCAAGTGTTATGGAGCACAAGCAAATGTAACACATCTTAGACTAATATTCAACAACAATTTTGACATCATGTTTTCCTCTTTAGTCCCACATCTTTAGATATTTTTCTCAGATAGCCTGACTATATTCTTCTGCCAAGTCTCGAAAATGGGGCAAGATAGGTGCTTGCAAGTTAAGAAATAGAGTGAGGAAACCAAGGACAATGTGAATAGCCTGTAATATTTAGGAGTCTATCATCCCCAGATTGTAAGACCCTATTAGTAAAGATATCACATACTTGAGTTAAAGAACATGCAGAATGAATGGTGGAAGCTCCATTTATACTAGGTAATTTTCACCGTTTAGACATAATTATAAATATTATGGAGCTATGAACCTTGAGAGTAACACCAACAACAAATGTGGTGCAATAGTTTCATGATCACCATGGGTGTAATAAATTTTTTCATGAACTATTTGAAGGCTGAGTTCACAAGATGGCACCCATGCCTGGTATCATTATAAGGGATAAGAATTTATGGCTAGAGAGTACAGAGATTCTGGGGGTGAAACTAATACTAATATTCTGCTAAGTTGTCCTAGTGATAAACATCTTCAAGCTCATATTTTGTGCTGGAGGATAAAGTCTATCTATCAACCTCAGCCTAAAAGCATTTTCTTTTGCAATCAATAGTGATTAACACAGAAGTGAACAATCATTCAAGGTGAAGAATGAGAGACTCTGGAGTTCCCAGAGATAAAATGGGATATCTGAAGCATACTCTTCCTCCCTAGACTCAGGAATCTTCATGGAAGAAGAGGCAGAAAGAGTATAAGAACAGGAGGTAGCAGATGATTCCAAGGGAATGAGTTTTGTCCAGACAGAACATGGAACTTGTTCGTGGAAATTTTCTTGTTATTACAGTACACACAAAATCTGCACAAGATGAAGAAGGCAAAACCCAAGCATAATGCATGTTGTCAGGAGGTCCCACTCCTACTTGAAGAGCTGTTGGGCACTTCTGGGAGAGAAAGTGTCAGAATTCTTTAAGATTTCTGCCACTTAGAAAGAGGCTAACCTTGCTTTCATAGATGTCCTTGCACTAGGCACATATTAGGATCAGTTAGTAGTCTCTTTTCTTCCTTCCCTTCCCTTCCCTTTCTTTCTTTCTTTTTTTCTTCCTTCCTTCCTTTCTGTCTGTCTTCCTTTCTTTTTTTCTCTCTCAACTAAGTGTATGATGTTTGAGGGAATTGTGGTGTCAGAAAAGAAAGGAATTGGAAAGGAGATAATGTCAGGTACACTTGTGACATAAACACATATGAATGAAAAAAATACTCAAACATTTAAGTAGAATTTATGTAGATCATAAATTCATCTCTCTTGCATGAAATAACTAAGTCCTGAAATCCAATGGGACATAGATACTTTTCTAACTTTCTTACAAATCTGACCTCAAACTTTCTAGCAATTTCTATATGATGCTGGTCTGCTTTCAGGGATCATAAAAACTCAATGGCTCTTCAAAACAACTCATCAATTGGGAGCTATTCACAAGAACCTCTTAAGTATCCTTGTTAATTAGTAATTGGAAAAAGTTTGAGAAATTATTTTGTCTTCCAAAGCCAGCACTGTTATTGCCACTTCAGGTGAAATGAAAATTATAGTTCTTGAGGGAGGTGAGGTCACAGAGACAAAATATCTACCTCAGATGACTCACACATTGCCCCTTGTTAATGAGTCTGGATCTTCCCATTGTACACATCATCATGTAGAGGTAAGAAGAAAGGTGAGTACTTTGTATTTCAGTCTGAGCAGCTGAGCCAGAAAAGAGGAGGGGACTTCTTAGTAGCTGATGTTAAGTAATGGGAATCTTGTATAGAAACAGATCTGTGGGACAGACAGAGAATTCACAAGAATGAGTCTTTGACAGAGTATGACTGTTGGTAACACCAGAATAATGTTGTCAGCTTATGAAGGTGTTGAAGAATTGTATTAAAGAGTTGATGTGTTAATTCATCTTACCCTTCCTGATATGTAGACTATTTTTTTACAGTAGTAGTATTTTTATAGCAGAAGTATGATTATAGTTTGCAGTATGAATACTATTGTTACCATGTTTTCATAACTACAGTAAACTTTCTCATGGATATATAGGACACACACACAATCCCTGAAGATATAGATATAATTCTTTATCTTGAGTGTAAAATATTCTTATGTAACATTACATATATGAGTTAGACAGGCAGTACCTCAGTCTGTATTGAATGACCAATGGTAAAATGATTTGCTTGAAACCTCCCTCTTTTGCTTGTGATTGAGCTACCTATCCTGTTTCAAAAAAAATTCCAAAGATGAGTACAAACTGATCACATGCCTTCCCTTAGTGATCATCATTGTTGCTAATAGAGCACATTGCTTTATGGATGGCAGGGCAGGGCTTTATTCATCAGCTATATTTGTAATCACAATTAGTTCTTTATTTTAGTTTGGACAAAGTTAAAGATTTTCACATTCTTCAGTTTCATTTTTACATATCTCATGTGCATGCATTTACTTGAGTGTATTATGAATTTTATAAAATTAGTAAGAATGCAAAATTGAAATGCAAAGTCATATTAACTTAATTTTCTTATGAAGCTATTTCAGAACACATTATTGTTTCATGATGCATATTTTAAAAAGGAATGACATTAGTAATTCATTTATAGTTAACCACTTTATCCTTTACTCCTGCAATGCAAAGAAAGCATATGTCTGGTGGCATCATAAACATCAGGTCCATCTTGTTCTCTGACATTAAACTTGGAAATGACAGTTTTTCTGTCATGACAGACTGTACTTAGAGGACACTGAATTTGAGTCAAATCTGAAAAGTCTTATTTGCACTTGACATATGTCTATGAAAAAAATCTTTGTTTAAAAATGAAAACTTACTTTTAAAATGATTTCTTTATTATCTCTTTTTGTTTTGTGAATCTTAATATTATTCCTGCATGCATATATGTACAACATGAGATGGAAGTGCCTCCAGAAGAGGGAATCCATTGTCAGATCTTCTTTGAACTAGAGTTACAAACATGTGGGTGCTGGGAACTACCCCAGCTGTTCTCACACAGCTTCAAGTGTTCCTTACCACAGTGTCTTCTCTCTAGTCCCCTAGAATGGAAATATTTTACAATCAAAAGCATACAATACATATCAACAAAGTGAACAGGATAGCAGATGGGAACACAAAATGCAGTTTGGTGTATTGCAAATGTATCGCATTGCTTTATACTCATGGACTTAGGTGGGTCTGTTTGCATCATGTTAGCCATATTAAAGATCTTCCACTATCCAGTCTGACACACTCAACTCTTGGATTGAAAGAATCACTTATCATATCTGTTTCTAAGGACAGGTATTGACAATGGAAATAATGCTACTGTCTACAACAGACAGTTATTAATGTCAAAATATGGTGCCAAACTGACAGGATAGCTGTGCCTCAAGTTTTATTTCTCCTTTTGGGCTTTTATATACTTCACTATTAAAATTTACATCTGCCATTCTTATAACTTTAAGGATTCAAGAGGAGAGAATACAGGGAAAAAAACAAAAATAACAATGAATTCTAACTTGTAATGCACGGAAAACAAAAGATCTAGGTTTCATTATGGAGATAGGTTCTTTATCAGTACAGGTTATTAGGGAAATTAGTTAATACTCTCTCTGAATTGCCGATATTGGGTGTCTTCAGAACAAGAAAGAAGCTAACTTGGCTCATGAAATCACTGAAAATCAATCTCATGGGGTCTGTGTAAGATCTTCAGAAGCAGAGAAATTGAGGAATGCAATTTACCACTTCCCCTCAAGCAAAGGATGCACTTGAGTCTGATTGACCAGATATAATGAGTTACTAGTACATGTTCTTATTTCTGGCTGATATTTCAGTGATTATAAGGGACTAAAACATCATAGAAGATATTCAGGCACGATTGAGGGAGCTGTGCACATGAAGCAGAGCTTTTGTTGTCCCATTCATTGGGGGAAATGACTGTGTTCACTGTTGAGTTAAGAAAGTAATCAAGGGGTTTCGAGAGATGGCTCAGAGATTAAGAGCACTGCTTGCTCTTCCAAAGGTCCTGAGTTCAATTCCCAGCAACCACATGGTGGCTCACAACCATCTCTAATGAGATCTGGTACCCTCTTCTGTATCTGCAGGGATATGTTCTTTAAAAAAAAAAGAAAGAAAGGAATCAAAATGGTGAGATCTCAGTACTTTTATTGGTCTTTAGGTCTGTGTTGATCCACAGCATGAGACATGATCAGGTAAGTAATGCTTCAGGTCTGAAATGATACAGACTTTTATGCATACAATAAAAAATAAATCTTTACAGATTATATTTTCTAATATACAATTAACTCTTTTTTAAAATAAAAAGAAGTGAATATTTAAAAGTGAGAATGATGTTTCAGTGGATGTGACCAATATGAACACAGGGTACTTTCTTGTGCAGAATGCATTGGCTGTAAAGAAAAACACAGTGATTGTATAGGTCTGAGCACAGGAGTCGTCTCATAGTATGGTAGCTGTTGGTCACTGTTTTTATACTTTAACATTGACTCTTGCCACACTACACTGAATGTTGTTGGATACTCCAATACTCAAATCTCAAGAACATGGTACAGATATGTCTTAGTCATTGTCTTTCAAGGAGTCTCAAAGGCCACATTGACTCTGAAGATGAAACATTTTGTCAAAAAGTGTATTTTTTTCCCATCTGCACAGGTGTGGCAGGAGGGTTGACTCAACTAACAACATCTTCTTGGGAAAGGTCATGACCTCTCAGTAAGTACAACACCAGGAAGGCAGAGCTTTAAAAATCTTGGACTGTGGGTATCCTAAATGATGTCATATTTCCTACATATATGGTCAACAGTTGCATCAGTGAAATCAAAAATAATGAACACTTTTGTGATGTTGTTCTGAGAACATTTCAGTGAATTTACACCCAGTCAGTATCACAGTTCAAAATTATAGGATGATGTTTGTTGGGAACATGATCTCACACTGTTATTCCATGAGGGTTGTGTACAGACAACAGCTATCATTAAACCCACAACCTAAAACCAAACTCAATTCATTTCTTCTTCCCTTCCTTCTCTCTCCCTCCCACTCTCTCTCTTTTCTTTTTCTTCTCCCTCCTTCCTGACTTCCTTTCTTCTTATTTTACAATTATTTTGCTTTCTTACTTCCTTGTTTCTTCTCCTTCTCTTTGACTATATCTCCCCATCATTTCTTTCTCTCCGTGTGTCTTTCTTTGTTTCTTTCTTTGTTTCTTTCTTTGTTTCTTTCTTTCTTCCTTCCTTCCTTCCTTTCTTCCATTTATTTCAACAGCTTAAAAATATACTTACTTTCTTTAACATGAATTATTGTGTAATTATAAAATGTTCTTCTCAATAGTACACAAATACTGAATAGAGTATTGGAAAAATAAAAAGGATGTGATTACTGGTTTGTAAGTTTCTATTTGCTCCACTTAAGCAGGTGCAACTCATTTCCTCACATTTGTGATGACATTCACAAACACCAAAAGGGCATGAGATTCCTCAGTCATCCACCATCATGCCCAAAATTTTCTATTTTCAGCTTTTTCTTACCTCACTTTGTATTGATTTTTATATGTTTGGTTTCTTTTGTATTTTGTCTGTTTTATTAGATTACTTAGTAACAAGTTTCCATAAGGCATTTTAATTCTTAATTTTTTGATTGGTTCAACCCCTCGGTTTCCTCCTTTTCTCTGGTCTCTTCCTACCTAATACAGTCCTATGTCCATTATTCCTTGTTTAACTTTCAAAACACATGTATTGTTTTGCCTTCCTGACCATCCCACTGGATATTTTAATAGAGCATTGTTTTGTTTCTTGGACTCAATAGTCACTCACTCCCACATACACACACCAACACATAAAAATAGAAAGCTATGAAAATCACATTTAGAACAGCAGTATCTGTTCTTCTGGACTTGGATTATATCACTTAACGGAGTAGTTTCCATTTTCTGTTGCAGCCATTCCCTGTGGTGCACAATTCCAGTGGGTGAAGATGGTGTCCCTGCAAATATTTGACAGGTCCTAGGGTCTCAGCTCATCTCCCCACTCTGCTTTAACTTCTTAAGATCCTAGGTTTCATTGCCAAATCTACCCCAGTTCTTGTTTGTTCAGTTGATTCTCCTTCCATGACTGCCAAGTGAGAGAATCAACAGTGATCTTCCTCGGGCTGTATGGTTGAAACTGCTAATTCAAACTGTTGCTGTCTGCTCTGTCTGCTTCTGAAAGAAGATCTCACCTAATATAGAATGTTTCTTTTTAACTAGTTACTTTTCTTTTTTTATTAAGAAAAATTTAAAAAATTATTATTATTATTATTATTATTATTATTATTATTATTATGTTTTAATTTTATACATCAGCCAAGGGTTCCTGTGTCCTCCCCCTCCCGCCCTCACCCCCACATTCCTCCCAGCGTCTCCCCTCAATTCCCATGTCCTCCAGGACCAAGAAACCCTTGGGGACTCATCTAAACCTGGTGGATTCAGTACAGACAGGTCCCGTCCCCTCCCTCCAGGCCGAGCATGAGTCCCTGTTAAGCCCAAGGTTCCAAACAGCCAGCTCATGCACCAAGCACAGGTCCCGGTCCCACAGCTTGGGCGCCTCCCAAACAGATCAAGCTATTCCATTGTCTCACTTATCCAGAGGACCCTATCCAGCTGGGGGCTCTACAGCCATTGGCTCACAATTTATGGAGAGAGTGGACAGATTGTATTGTTCTTGATTGTAGTGGAATTGCTTTTAGTTTCTGTTTTTTAATTTGATATTTCCTATAAGTTTGGTTAAAACTGCCTTTATTATGTTGAGAAATGTCTATAACAACCATAATCTCTCTAGGATATTCTTAGTGATGAATATTATGCAGAGTGATATCCACAGCAATTGGATTTTATCAAAAGCTTTTGCTCCTTCTACAAAACTGATCATGTTTTTTTCTTTCAGTTTATGTGTTTGGCACATTAATTATATTTACTCATTTATAAATGCTGAACTGCTCTTGCACTTCCAGAACGAAGCCTGCTTGAACAAGGTGCATGTTTTCTTCTTGTTTTGTGTGTTCTTAGACTCGGTTAGCAAATACTGTATTGAGGATTTTTGCATCTATGATCACAAGGGAAAGTGGTCCATCATACTTTGTCTTTCTTGAGTCTCTTTGTGGTCCCAGTATCATGGTAACTACTGCAGTGTAAAACAAATTGTCAATGACCCTTCTGTTTCAAGTTTGTAGAATAATTTTAAGAGTACTGGGATTAACTCTTCTTTGAAAATCTATCAGAATTCTGTCCTAAAGCCATCTGGTCCTGAACTTCAAAGTATAAAGGAATGAGTGGAAGAAGGGAAGTTAGTAAAGGAAGTGTGTGTGGTCACTGCATGTGAGGACAGGAGGAGGAAGTTAAATTTTATGCTACAGACTAAAAGAATCAGAGGCTGTTGGATTGAATGTTTGACTAGTAGCCAAATATTTAATATGTGTCAGGGCCATGTTCAGGAAAAGAAATTAAGAAGCACTTTTTCCAGCCATGTAACCAAGAATAACCCAGATGTAAATTTTTTACTTCTCTTTCCTGGTGTCTTCCACCATTCTCTGTCTGTTGTATGAGTCTAAATCAGTACCTACCTGACTGATGAATTTTGAATTTGTTTCTCCCTGTCTCTGTGTGCCTCACCAAACACTTAGCACTTTATTTATTGAAAGTATGGAAGTTTCACATGAAGGAAAGAATGGGAGATACTTTAAAGAAGTCTTTAAAAGTGTTCTACATGGTATTAAATCACTGAATCCAAAATCACCCGAATGTCCAAGATATCAAACAGTACTGTAAACAGCATTGCATATAGATCTATATACCTTTATCTGAGATACTTCAACACGTATATTGGATATTTGTTCCATAAGGTTGCTTTCAAAATACTTCTTTTTTTTTGTTTTTATTTTTTTAAATTTTTATTTTTTTCCTTTTTAAACTGTATTATATTTGTGTTTTAATTTTATACATCAGCCATGGGTTCCCCTCTTCTCCCCCCTCCCACCCCCAACTTCCCCCCAGCCAGTCTCCTCCATTCCCATCTCCTCCAGGGCCAAGATTCCCCTGGGGATTCATTTAAACCTGGTGGATTCGGTACAGGCAGGTCCAGTTCCCTCCTTCCAGGCTGAGCAAATTTAACCTGTGTTAAGCTCAAGGTTCCAAACAGCCAACTCATGCACTAAGGACAGGTCTGGGTTCCCATTGCCTGGGTCACTCCCAAACAGTTCAAGCCATTCAATTGTCTCACTTATCCAGAGGGCATGACCCAGCTGGGGGCTCCACAGCCTTTGGTTCATAATTCATGTGCTTCCATTTGGCTATTTGTCCAGAAGAGGGAATCCATTGTCAGATCTTCTTTGAACTAGAGTTACAAACATGTGGGTGCTGGGAACTACCCCAGCTGTTCTCACACAGCTTCAAGTGTTCCTTACCACAGTGTCTTCTCTCTGTCCCTAGAATGGAAATATTTTACAATCAAAAGCATACAATAAATATCAACAAAGTGACCAGGATAGCAGATGGGAACACAAAATGCAGTTTGGTGTATTGCAAATGTATCGCATTGCTTTATACTCATGGACTTAGGTGGCTCTGTTTGCATCATGTTAGCCATATTAAAGATCTTCACTATCCAGTCTGACACACTCAACTCTTGGATTGAAAGAATCACTTATCATATCTGTTTCTAAGGACAGGTATTGACAATGGAATAATGCTACTGTCTACAACAGACAGTTATTAATGTCAAAATATGGTGCCAAACTGACAGGATAGCTGTGCCTCAAGTTTTATTTCTCCTTTTGGGCTTTTATATACTTCACTATTAAAATTTACATCTGCCATTCTTATACCTTTAAGGATTCAAGAGGAGAGAATACAGGGAAAAAAACAAAATAACAATGAATTCTAACTTGTAATGCACGGAAAACAAAAGATCTAGGTTTCATTATGGAGATAGGTTCTTTATCAGTACAGGTTATTAGGGAAATTAGGAAATACTCTCTCTGAATTGCCGATATTGGGTGTCTTCAGAAAAAGAAAGAAGCTAACTTGGCTCATGAAATCACTGAAAATCAATCTCATGGGGTCTGTGTGAGATCTTCAGAAGCAGAGAAATTGAGGAATGCAATTTACCACTTCCCCTCAAGCAAAGGATGCACTTGAGTCTGATTGACCAGATATAATGAGTTACTAGTACATGTTCTTATTTCTGGCTGATATTTCAGTGATTATGGGACTAAAACATCATAGAAGATTTCAGGCAGATTGAGGGAGCTGTGCACATGAAGCAGAGCTTTTGTTGTCCCATTCATGGGGGAAATGACTGTGTTCACTGTTGAGTTAAGAAAGAATCAAGGGGTTTCGAGAGATGGCTCAGAGATTAGAGCACTGCTTGCTCTTCCAAAGGTCCTGAGTTCAATTCCCAGCAACCACATGGTGGCTCACAACCATCTCTAATGAGATCTGGTACCCTCTTCTGTATCTGAGGGATATGTTCTTTAAAAAAAAAGAAAAAAGGAATCAAATGGTGAGATCTCAGTACTTTATTGGTCTTTAGGTCTGTGTTGATCCACAGCATGAGACATGATCAGGTAAGTAATGCTTCAGGTCTGAAATGATACAGACTTTTATGCATAAAATAAAAAATAAATCTTTACAGATTATATTTTCTAATATACAATTAACTCTATTTTAAAATAAAAAGAAGTGAATATTTAAAAGTGAGAATGATTTTTCAGTGGATGTGACCAATATGAACACAGGGTACTTTCTTGTGCAGAATGCATTGGCTGTAAAGAAAAACACAGTGATTGTATAGGTCTGAGCACAGGAGTCTCTCAAGTATGGTGCTGTTGGTCACTGTTTTTAACTTTAACCATTGACTCTTGCCACACTACACTGAATGTTGTTGGATACTCCAATACTCAAATCTCAAGAACATGGTACAGATATGTCTTAGTCATGTCTTTCAAGGAGTCTCAAAGGCCACATTGACTCTGAAGATGAACATTTTGTCAAAAAGTGTATTTTTTTCCCATCTGCACAGGTGTGGCAGGAGGGTTGACTCAACTAACAACATCTTCTTGGGAAAGGTCATGACCTCTCAGTAAGTACAACACAGGAAGGCAGAGCTTTAAAAATCTTGGACTGTGGGTATCCTAAATGATGTCATATTTCTCATATATGGTCAACAGTTGCATCAGTGAAATAAAAAATAATGAACACTTTTGTGATGTTGTTCTGAGAACATTTCAGTGAATTTACACCCAGTCAGTATCACAGTTCAAAATTATAGGATGATGTTTGTTGGGAACATGATCTCACACTGTTATTCCATGAGGGTTGTGTACAGACAACAGCTATCATTAAACCCACAACCTAAAACCAAACTCAATTCATTTCTTCTTCCCTTCCTTCCTCTCCCTCCCACTCTCTCTCTTTTCTTTTCTTTCTCCTCCTTCCTGACTTCCTTTCTTCTTATTTTACAATTATTTGCTTTCTTACTTCCTTGTTTTCTTCTCCTTCTCTTTGACTATATCTCCCCATCATTTCTTTCTCTCCGTGTGTCTTTCTTTGTTTCTTTCTTTGTTTCTTTCTTTGTTTCTTTCTTTCTTCCTTCCTTCCTTCCTTTCTTCCATTTATTTCAACAGCTTAAAAAATATACTTACTTTCTTTAACATGAATTATTGTGTAATTATAAAATGTTCTTCTCAATAGTACACAAATACTGAATAGAGTATTGGAAAAATAAAAAGGATGTGATTACTGGTTTGTAAGTTTCTATTTGCTCCACTTAAGCAGGTGCAACTCATTTCCTCACATTTGTGATGACATTCACAAACACCAAAAGGGCATGAGATTCCTCAGTCATCCACCATCATGCCCAAAATTTCTATTTTCAGCTTTTTCTTACCTCACTTTGTATTGATTTTTATGTTTGGTTTCTTTTGTATTTTGTCTGTTTTATTAGATTACTTAGTAACAAGTTTCCATAAGGCATTTTAATTCTTAATTTTTTGATTGGTTCAACCCTCGGTTTCCTCCTTTTCTCTGGTCTCTTCCTACCTAATACAGTCCTATGTCCATTATTCCTTGTTTAACTTTCAAAACACATGTATTGTTTTGCCTTCCTGACCATCCCACTGGATATTTTAATAGAGCATTGTTTTGTTTCTTGGACTCAATAGTCACTCACTTTATGGCTAGAGAGTACAGAGATTCTGGGGGTGAAACTAATACTAATATTCTGCTAAGTTGTCCTAGTGATAAACATCTTCAAGCTCATATTTTGTGCTGGAGGATAAAGTCTATCTATCAACCTCAGCCTAAAAGCATTTTCTTTTGCAATCAATAGTGATTAACACAGAAGTGAACAATCATTCAAGGTGAAGAATGAGAGACTCTGGAGTTCCCAGAGATAAAATGGGATATCTGAAGCATACTCTTCCTATCTAGACTCAGGAATCTACATGGAAGAAGAGGCAGAAAGAGTATAAGAACAGGCGGTAGCAGATGATTCCAAGGGAATGAGTTTTGTCCAGACAGAACATGGAACTTGTTCGTGGAAATTTTCTTGTTATTACAGTACACACAAAATCTGCACAAGATGAAGAAGGCAAAACCCAAGCATAATGCATGTTGTCAGGAGGTCCCACTCCTACTTGAAGAGCTGTTGGGCACTTCTGGGAGAGAAAGTGTCAGAATTCTTTAAGATTTCTGCCACTTAGAAAGAGGCTAACCTTGCTTTCATAGATGTCCTTGCACTAGGCACATATTAGGATCAGTTAGTAGTCTCTTTTCTTCCTTCCCTTCCCTTCCCTTTCTTTCTTTCTTTTTTTCTTCCTTCCTTCCTTTCTGTCTGTCTTCCTTTCTTTTTTTCTCTCTCAACTAAGTGTATGATGTTTGAGGGAATTGTGGTGTCAGAAAAGAAAGGAATTGGAAAGGAGATAATGTCAGGTACACTTGTGACATAAACACATATGAATGAAAAAAATACTCAAACATTTAAGTAGAATTTATGTAGATCATAAATTCATCTCTCTTGCATGAAATAACTAAGTCCTGAAATCCAATGGGACATAGATACTTTTCTAACTTTCTTACAAATCTGACCTCAAACTTTCTAGCAATTTCTATATGATGCTGGTCTGCTTTCAGGGATCATAAAAACTCAATGGCTCTTCAAAACAACTCATCAATTGGGAGCTATTCACAAGAACCTCTTAAGTATCCTTGTTAATTAGTAATTGGAAAAAGTTTGAGAAATTATTTTGTCTTCCAAAGCCAGCACTGTTATTGCCACTTCAGGTGAAATGAAAATTATAGTTCTTGAGGGAGGTGAGGTCACAGAGACAAAATATCTACCTCAGATGACTCACACATTGCCCCTTGTTAATGAGTCTGGATCTTCCCATTGTACACATCATCATGTAGAGGTAAGAAGAAAGGTGAGTACTTTGTATTTCAGTCTGAGCAGCTGAGCCAGAAAAGAGGAGGGGACTTCTTAGTAGCTGATGTTAAGTAATGGGAATCTTGTATAGAAACAGATCTGTGGGACAGACAGAGAATTCACAAGAATGAGTCTTTGACAGAGTATGACTGTTGGTAACACCAGAATAATGTTGTCAGCTTATGAAGGTGTTGAAGAATTGTATTAAAGAGTTGATGTGTTAATTCATCTTACCCTTCCTGATATGTAGACTATTTTTTTACAGTAGTAGTATTTTTATAGCAGAAGTATGATTATAGTTTGCAGTATGAATACTATTGTTACCATGTTTTCATAACTACAGTAAACTTTCTCATGGATATATAGGACACACACACAATCCCTGAAGATATAGATATAATTCTTTATCTTGAGTGTAAAATATTCTTATGTAACATTACATATATGAGTTAGACAGGCAGTACCTCAGTCTGTATTGAATGACCAATGGTAAAATGATTTGCTTGAAACCTCCCTCTTTTGCTTGTGATTGAGCTACCTATCCTGTTTCAAAAAAAATTCCAAAGATGAGTACAAACTGATCACATGCCTTCCCTTAGTGATCATCATTGTTGCTAATAGAGCACATTGCTTTATGGATGGCAGGGCAGGGCTTTATTCATCAGCTATATTTGTAATCACAATTAGTTCTTTATTTTAGTTTGGACAAAGTTAAAGATTTTCACATTCTTCAGTTTCATTTTTACATATCTCATGTGCATGCATTTACTTGAGTGTATTATGAATTTTATAAAATTAGTAAGAATGCAAAATTGAAATGCAAAGTCATATTAACTTAATTTTCTTATGAAGCTATTTCAGAACACATTATTGTTTCATGATGCATATTTTAAAAAGGAATGACATTAGTAATTCATTTATAGTTAACCACTTTATCCTTTACTCCTGCAATGCAAAGAAAGCATATGTCTGGTGGCATCATAAACATCAGGTCCATCTTGTTCTCTGACATTAAACTTGGAAATGACAGTTTTTCTGTCATGACAGACTGTACTTAGAGGACACTGAATTTGAGTCAAATCTGAAAAGTCTTATTTGCACTTGACATATGTCTATGAAAAAAATCTTTGTTTAAAAATGAAAACTTACTTTTAAAATGATTTCTTTATTATCTCTTTTTGTTTTGTGAATCTTAATATTATTCCTGCATGCATATATGTACAACATGAGATGGAAGTGCCTCCAGAAGAGGGAATCCATTGTCAGATCTTCTTTGAACTAGAGTTACAAACATGTGGGTGCTGGGAACTACCCCAGCTGTTCTCACACAGCTTCAAGTGTTCCTTACCACAGTGTCTTCTCTCTAGTCCCCTAGAATGGAAATATTTTACAATCAAAAGCATACAATACATATCAACAAAGTGAACAGGATAGCAGATGGGAACACAAAATGCAGTTTGGTGTATTGCAAATGTATCGCATTGCTTTATACTCATGGATTTAGGTGGGTCTGTTTGCATCATGTTAGCCATATTAAAGATCTTCCACTATCCAGTCTGACACACTCAACTCTTGGATTGAAAGAATCACTTATCATATCTGTTTCTAAGGACAGGTATTGACAATGGAAATAATGCTACTGTCTACAACAGACAGTTATTAATGTCAAAATATGGTGCCAAACTGACAGGATAGCTGTGCCTCAAGTTTTATTTCTCCTTTTGGGCTTTTATATACTTCACTATTAAAATTTACATCTGCCATTCTTATAACTTTAAGGATTCAAGAGGAGAGAATACAGGGAAAAAAACAAAAAATAACAATGAATTCTAACTTGTAATGCATGGAAAACAAAATGTCTAGGTTTCATTATGGAGATAGGTTCTTTATCAGTACAGGTTATTAGGGAAATTAGTTAATACTCTCTCTGAATTGCCGATATTGGGTGTCTTCAGAACAAGAAAGAAGCTAACTTGGCTCATGAAATCACTGAAAATCAATCTCATGGGGTCTGTGTAAGATCTTCAGAAGCAGAGAAATTGAGGAATGCAATTTACCACTTCCCCTCAAGCAAAGGATGCACTTGAGTCTGATTGACCAGATATAATGAGTTACTAGTACATGTTCTTATTTCTGGCTGATATTTCAGTGATTATAAGGGACTAAAACATCATAGAAGATATTCAGGCACGATTGAGGGAGCTGTGCACATGAAGCAGAGCTTTTGTTGTCCCATTCATTGGGGGAAATGACTGTGTTCACTGTTGAGTTAAGAAAGGAATCAAGGGGGTTCGAGAGATGGCTCAGAGATTAAGAGCACTGCTTGCTCTTCCAAAGGTCCTGAGTTCAATTCCCAGCAACCACATGGTGGCTCACAACCATCTCTAATGAGATCTGGTACCCTCTTCTGTATCTGCAGGGATATGTTCTTTAAAAAAAAAAGAAAGAAAGGAATCAAAATGGTGAGATCTCAGTACTTTTATTGGTCTTTAGGTCTGTGTTGATCCACAGCATGAGACATGATCAGGTAAGTAATGCTTCAGGTCTGAAATGATACAGACTTTTATGCATACAATAAAAAATAAATCTTTACAGATTATATTTTCTAATATACAATTAACTCTTTTTTAAAATAAAAAGAAGTGAATATTTAAAAGTGAGAATGATGTTTCAGTGGATGTGACCAATATGAACACAGGGTACTTTCTTGTGCAGAATGCATTGGCTGTAAAGAAAAACACAGTGATTGTATAGGTCTGAGCACAGGAGTCGTCTCATAGTATGGTAGCTGTTGGTCACTGTTTTTATACTTTAACATTGACTCTTGCCACACTACACTGAATGTTGTTGGATACTCCAATACTCAAATCTCAAGAACATGGTACAGATATGTCTTAGTCATTGTCTTTCAAGGAGTCTCAAAGGCCACATTGACTCTGAAGATGAAACATTTTGTCAAAAAGTGTATTTTTTTCCCATCTGCACAGGTGTGGCAGGAGGGTTGACTCAACTAACAACATCTTCTTGGGAAAGGTCATGACCTCTCAGTAAGTACAACACCAGGAAGGCAGAGCTTTAAAAATCTTGGACTGTGGGTATCCTAAATGATGTCATATTTCCTACATATATGGTCAACAGTTGCATCAGTGAAATCAAAAATAATGAACACTTTTGTGATGTTGTTCTGAGAACATTTCAGTGAATTTACACCCAGTCAGTATCACAGTTCAAAATTATAGGATGATGTTTGTTGGGAACATGATCTCACACTGTTATTCCATGAGGGTTGTGTACAGACAACAGCTATCATTTAACCCACTACCTAAAACCAAACTCAATTCATTTCTTCTTCCCTTCCTTCTCTCTCCCTCCCACTCTCTCTCTTTTCTTTTTCTTCTCCCTCCTTCCTGACTTCCTTTCTTCTTATTTTACAATTATTTTGCTTTCTTACTTCCTTGTTTCTTCTCCTTCTCTTTGACTATATCTCCCCATCATTTCTTTCTCTCGGTGTGTCTTTCTTTGTTTCTTTGTTTCTTTGTTTCTTTGTTTCTTTGTTTCTTCCTTCCTTCCTTCCTTCCTTCCTTCCTTCCTTCCTTCCTTCCTTTCTTCCATTTATTTCAACAGCTTAAAAATATACTTACTTTCTTTAACATGAATTATTGTGTAATTATAAAATGTTCTTCTCAATAGTACACAAATACTGAATAGAGTATTGGAAAAATAAAAAGGATGTGATTACTGGTTTGTAAGTTTCTATTTGCTCCACTTAAGCAGGTGCAACTCATTTCCTCACATTTGTGATGACATTCACAAACACCAAAAGGGCATGAGATTCCTCAGTCATCCACCATCATGCCCAAAATTTTCTATTTTCAGCTTTTTCTTACCTCACTTTGTATTGATTTTTATATGTTTGGTTTCTTTTGTATTTTGTCTGTTTTATTAGATTACTTAGTAACAAGTTTCCATAAGGCATTTTAATTCTTAATTTTTTGATTGGTTCAACCCCTCGGTTTCCTCCTTTTCTCTGGTCTCTTCCTACCTAATACAGTCCTATGTCCATTATTCCTTGTTTAACTTTCAAAACACATGTATTGTTTTGCCTTCCTGACCATCCCACTGGATATTTTAATAGAGCATTGTTTTGTTTCTTGGACTCACTAGTCACTCACTCCCACATACACACACCAACACATAAAAATAGAAAGCTATGAAAATCACATTTAGAACAGCAGTATCTGTTCTTCTGGACTTGGATTATATCACTTAATGGAGTAGTTTCCATTTTCTGTTGCAGCCATTCCCTGTGGTGCACAATTCCGGTGGGTGAAGATGGTGTCCCTGCAAATATTTGACAGGTCCTAGGGTGTCAGCTCATCTCCCCACTCTGTTTTAACTTCTTAAGATCCTAGGTTTCATTGCCAAATCTACCCCAGTTCTTGTTTGTTCAGTTGATTCTCCTTCCATGACTGCCAAGTGAGAGAATCAACAGTGATCTTCCTTGGGCTGTATGGTTGAAACTGCTAATTCAAACTGTTGATGTCTGCTCTGTCTGCTTCTGAAAGAAGATCTCACCTAATATAGAATGTTTCTTTTTAACTAGTTACTTTTATTTTTTTATTAAGAAAAATTTTAAAAATTATTATTATTATTATTATTATTATTATTATTATTATGTTTTAATTTTATACATCAGCCAAGGGTTCCTGTGTCCTCTCCCTCCCGCCCTCACCCCCACATTCCTCCCAGCGTCTCCCCTCAATTCCCATGTCCTCCAGGACCAAGAAACCCTTGGGGACTCATCTAAACCTGGTGGATTCAGTACAGACAGGTCCCGTCATCTCCCTCCAGGGCGAGCATGAGTCCCTGTTAAGCCCAAGGTTCCAAACAGCCAGCTCATGCACCAAGCACAGGTCCCGGTCCCACAGCTTGGGCACCTCCCAAACAGATCAAGCTATTCCATTGTCTCACTTATCCAGAGGACCCTATCCAGCTGGGGGCTCTACAGCCATTGGCTCACAATTTATGGAGAGTGTGGACAGATTGTATTGTTCTTGATTGTAGTGGAATTGCTTTTAGTTTCTGTTTTTTAATTTGATATTTCCTATAAGTTTGGTTAAAACTGCCTTTATTATGTTGAGAAATGTCTATAACAACCATAATCTCTCTAGGATATTCTTAGTGATGAATATTATGCAGAGTGATATCCACAGCAATTGGATTTTATCAAAAGCTTTTGCTCCTTCTACAAAACTGATCATGTTTTTTTCTTTCAGTTTATGTGTTTGGCACATTAATTATATTTACTCATTTATAAATGCTGAACTGCTCTTGCACTTCCAGAACGAAGCCTGCTTGAACAAGGTGCATGTTTTCTTCTTGTTTTGTGTGTTCTTAGACTCGGTTAGCAAATACTGTATTGAGGATTTTTGCATCTATGATCACAAGGGAAAGTGGTCCATCATACTTTGTCTTTCTTGAGTCTCTTTGTGGTCCCAGTATCATGGTAACTACTGCAGTGTAAAACAAATTGTCAATGACCCTTCTGTTTCAAGTTTGTAGAATAATTTGAAGAGTACTAGGATTAACTCTTCTTTGAAAATCCATCAGAATTCTGTCCTAAAGACATCTGGTCATGAACTTCAAAGTATAAAGGAATGAGTGGAAGAAGGGAATTTAGTAAAGGAAGTGTGTGTGGTCCACTGCATGTGAGGACAGGAGGAGGAAGTTAAATTTTATGCTACAGACTAAAAGAATCAGAGGCTTGAATGTTTGACTAGTAGCCAAATATTTAATATGTGTCAGGGCCATGTTCAGGAAAAGAAATTAAGAAGCACTTTTTCCAGCCATGTAACCAAGAATAACCCAGATGTAAATTTTTTACTTCTCTTTCCTGGTGTCTTCCACCGTTCTCTGTCTGTTGTATGAGTCTAAATCAGTACCTACCTGACTGATGAATTTTGAATTTGTCTCTCCCTGTCTCTGTGTGCCTCACCAAACACTTAGCACTTTATTTATTGAAAGTATGGAAGTTTCACATGAAGGAAAGAATGGGAGATACTTTAGAGAAGTCTTTAAAAGTGTTCTACAGGGTATTAAATCACTGAATCCAAAATCACCCGAATGTCCAAGATATCAAACAGTACTGTAAACATCATTGCATATAGATCTATATAACTTTATCTGGGATACTTCAACACGTATATTGGATATTTGTTCCATAACGTTGCTTTCAAAATACTTCTTTTTTTTGTTTTTATTTTTTTTAATTTTTATTTTTTCCTTTTTAAATTTTATTATATTTGTGTTTTAATTTTACACATCAGCCATGGGTTCCCCTGTTCTCCCCCCTCCCACCCCCAACTTCCCCCCAGCCAGTCTCCTCCATTCCCATCTCCTCCAGGGCCAAGATTCCCCTGGGGATTCATTTAAACCTGGTGGATTCGGTACAGGCAGGTCCAGTTCCCTCCTTCCAGGCTGAGCAAATTTAACCTGTGTTAAGCCCAAGGTTCCAAACAGCCAACTCATGCACTAAGGACAGGTCTGGGTTCCATTGCCTGGGTCACTCCCAAACAGTTCAAGCCATTCAATTGTCTCACTTATCCAGAGGGCATGACTCAGCTGGGGGCTCCACAGCCTTTGGTTCATAATTCATGTGCTTCCATTTGGCTATTTGTCCCTGTACTTTTCCAATCTTGGACTCAACAATTCACACTCCTACAGTCCCTCCTCTTTCTCAACAATTGGACTCCTGGAGCTCCTCCTGGGGCCTCCTATTCATCATTTATTACCATAAAATATATACACACCTTCACTACTTTTGTTCAGGAGCATGGACAACTAATGATTTAGGATTAAAGCTATGCATTAGCTTAGGTTTTAAAAGCTTATTACATAGGAAATCCAGGGCAAGTAAGGCAGTTGTTACATTGATCTCTCTTTTTTAAAACAGATTTATTTGTTTGTTTGTTTGTTTGTTTATTTATTTATTTATTTATTATATACACAGTATTCTACCTGCATGTATGCCTGCAGGTAGAAGAGTGTACTAGATCTCACTATGGATGGTTATAGGCCATCTTATGGTTGCTGGGAATTGAACTCAGGGCCTCTAGAAGAGCAGCTGGTATTCTTAACCTCTGAGCCATCTCTCCAGTCCCTGCATTGATCACTTTAAGTGAGGTTTAAAAAACAGGCAGAATGCACAGTAGGATAACGGTCTACCTCATGGTGCATTAACTCTGGCTAGGAGGTAAAAATAAAACTTCCAGTCTCTTAGAATGTAAGTGTTATTTTCATAATGATGCATCCCCACAGTTGAGTGTAGTTGTAACTTCAAACATTGCCCTCAGTCCCTACTTCCTAGAATGCAATGGCTCCTGGTCATCCCTCCTGGAATCTCAGCTTCTGACACTACCGGAAAGAAAACACACTTTACATTTTAGCCTGCCCCTCTGTATTGCTCACTACACAGTTAAAAGTTGTTCTATTTTATTGATGGGAACATGTGATTTTCAGAGGTGATGTCCACTGTCTCGGCATAACTGTCTTTGTCCCTTCCTGTGACATGAACCTTTCATCTACTTGGTGGATGATCTCTGAGAACATTCAACCTTCATCTTGGGGTTTGCCATCAACTTTGTATCTATATGAGGTTTGTAGGTCCCGTTGGCCATTGAGTCCCCATCCAGCAGCCAGCTTCACAGATGTATCCTACCTGCAGTGATGAGTTGCTCTCCTTCAGACACCTTGTCTGTAGAGGCCAGGGAAGTCTCTGGAAGGTGGGCGAGGACACTGCACCTCTAAACTGATCCTACTCTTTCAGGAAATAGCTCCTGCACAGGACGAATGCTCTCAGGCACAGGATCCACACAAGACCTGAACCCAACATGGTTTGACTGAGGCTTCAGGTGAGAGACAATAAACTCAATTCCTACTTTTTGTGTCATTTTCCAATAAAGTGACAGTGTATTTGCTCCCAGTAATGTGGGGTCCTGGTGACTAAAACAGTTTATGACTGTGTCTCAGAATTCACCTGACTTGCTTTTCTTTTATGAATCTCAGACCCTGGTCACTGGGATGGTAAAATACCTCCTAAATTTAGTTACTTACAGGAGTAATTTGAGAGGTGTATGATGGCCTCTTCATATTTATACCTCAAATTTTGCTGCCCACAGGGACTTTATATGAATGCAGAATATTTCTCCCTTTTGTAAATTGGTATGTATAGTGGCATGTTGAGAAGTTATTAATCATTTAGAGGTCTTCGTGTTTTCAGCTGTGAAATGAGGAGCAACTGGCCAACTGATGTCTCAATATCCTAATTTCATGTCTGTTGGCCTGTGATAACTGAATGATTTCAACCTCATGTCATACAGTTCTGAGGCCCTTAATTTTTTAACTTCCTCCAGACATATATATCCATGACCCCCAGAGATTATTTTTTATTTCTTTATTTATGAGACAGTTTTTTTTTCACATAGCCCTGGCTGTTCTAGAGATTTTTATGTAGACCAGGAAAGTCTCATATTCACAGAGATCTTTGTGACTCTGCCTAAAATGTGTTGTAATTAAAAGTATGTGATTCCATTCCCAACACATGCCTTGCTTTTGAATAATTATTGGGCTATTTGTTACAGACCCATTGCATCTTTGACAGTATTCTAATATCAATTTCTATAACACTTATCCTTATATTAGTGAAATTTTATATCCCACAATTAAAAATACATACCACTATTGTTCATTATTTCCATACTGTGTCTACTGTACTTTAATTGCATTACAACAAAGTGAATGATCTCACCAGCTTTCCTCCTATAAATAAGTACATCCATTGGATCCTGTTTTAAACATATTCACAAGTCACCTGCTATTTCCTGTTTTGTAGACTTGTTTAAGTATTATAGTTATATTTTAAATTATATACAATCTATTAAAAGATTAGAAAGTAATTCTGAAAACTCTTAAAGGCAAAAATAAGCACATATATGTACACACAGACATACGAATGCCATTTCATGTGAGTGTGCAGACAAAGGAGAATTCTAATGTCTTCCTTCCTGGTATCTGAGTGTCACTAGTCTCTTTTTTGTTTTTTATTACTCTCCATTTTTCATTCTCCACTTTGATTGCTCTTCTATTATTCTCTATCATGGTTTCTCATTTTTCAATTGGAGAAATTTGTGTAATGTATGCTGATCATTTTTGTGCTTCCCCCGTTTGTCCCAAATTTACCATCTTCCTCTACCTACCTACCTTTGTATCTTTTAGAGTTTTTAATCCATAAAGCACAGGTTGTGCTTTCCATTGCTATTGGGTATGCTTCCATCCACTGGAGCATGGCTGATTTTTCATGGCCACCTTTTAAAGAAGCTGATTACCCTTTTCTAGTAGTTATCTGTTATTAATAGTATCTTACTTAGAGTTACTATTTTCTCTGGAGCTGGAGAATTTCCTTTCTTTTAAGTCTCTGCCTTTCTATGCTGGGCCATGGAAATCAGAATGTTGTCTGTATCCAGGACACTCATCTGAATGCAGGTTGATCATTAGACCCTCTCACAAAAGCACTGTGGATTTTAAACCAAATAATAATTGTAAAGCACTGGAAAATGCTAATCGGAATAAAAATTTCAATTTTTTCCACTATGCCCTAGTTAATTTCCTGCCACTGAAACACAATATGAATTCATTGAGAACTAGGAAACTTCTTACTAGAAAGACACTCTTTAACATTACTTACGAACATAAGGTGGGAGTGACTATGCTGTACATCACTTGACCTGCTAAGAAGAAGATAGTCCAACTTGTTTAACAAGAGCTTTCTGGATCTGTTTTGTAGGTAACAGGACCATAACAGAATGAACTATAGAGACATGGCTGTGGGCATCTTCTTCATGTCTCAGACTGCACTGGGAATGCTGAGGAACTCAGCCTTGCTGTGTTGTTTTATTATTGCTGACTTCTCTGGAACCAGGGCAAAGCCCACAGACCTGATTGTCAAACACCTGGTCTGGGCCCACAGACCATTGCTGCTTTTAGTCAGACTTACTATGTAGATTATGTTTCATGAAAACTTACATTATATTATCGTAAGAGTTGGCAGAGGAGTATCCCTTGTCTCTACCTCCCTTCTGAGTGTCTTTCAGGCCATCATCATCAGTCCCACCAATTCCAAATTGGCACAGCTCAAAATCAGAGCATTGGGTAACATTGGCCCTTCTCTGGGCCTTTGCTGGGCCCTTCAGCTATTGGTATATGCCTTCATTCTGGTATTCACAACTGACTTAAGGGGTGGAAGAAATGTTACTGGAATAAAAATTTTTGAATACTGTGCTGTTTTGAAGCCCCAGAGACCAATCAACACACTTACTCTAATCCTATTGACATCTAATGATGTCATGTTTTGGGGACTGCTGATGTTGGCCAGTGGCTACATGGTGTTCATCTTGTTCAAACACAAGCAGAGGGTCCAACACATCCACAGATCCCTGTCTCCTAGGTCTTCCCCTGAAACCAGAGCTACCCAAACAATCCTCACCATAGGGAGCATCTTTGTGCTCTTCTATGTAATTTCTATTATCTTTACAGCTTATCTGTCTGTCCTTGAAGGAACCAGTAAGTGGGTGTCTAACACAGGTGCAGCCATGGCTGCATGCTTCCCAGCATTCTGCCCCTTTCTGCTCATCAGACACTACAGCTCCATTTTCAGGATCTGCTGACCCAGTTCTTACCAGACAATATTCTGTGCTTGTGTTGTTAGAGAGGTCTAAATGCTGTGCTGTCTGCATCCCACTTTCCACATCTCAGGGCTTAAGAAGACTGCTTATTCAGAGGGCTTGGGTTCAATTCCCAGCATCCACATGGGAACTCAGAACTGTCAGAACCACAGGTCCAGGGGAACCATTCACCTAGATGGTCTGGTCAGCAAGAGTCAGTTAATTCTTTTGTCTCTGTCTCTTCAGTGCTGACATGTTGTGCACTACGATGCCTGGGTGTTCAAAGTTTTAAAAGTTTTTTCATGAATATTCACACCCTCATATATATTGTTTTGTTCACTCATGATTCTCATTTTTTACCCCGCTCAACAGACTCCATTTTCACCCCAACCAATCTTGTGTACTTTAATCATGTCTTTATTTTTGATGCCCCAAAGGATTTAATTCAAGCTTCTTTCATTCATATGAGTGGGGATTATTGACTTGTATAAGTGCAGTTTACTGGTGCCAACATCATTGAGGGATATGAGTCCTTTACTCCAGAAAGCAGGACTTGAGATCCCCTGATATGGCTGGGATCTTATGAGTCACACCTCCATCCATGATTGAACACTGATAAAGATGATCTTGTGCAGGTAACCACAGTTGCCCTATGTGCATGGGTGCATCACGTTTCCAAGATAAAGCACTTCATTGCAGAATATCCTTCTTTATATTGATTTTAAAAAACCATTTGATTGTTTCATACATTTATGTAGAATGTTTTAGTTATTCCACTTCTCCATTCTACTCTTTCATCCCACTCCCATTCTGAGTGAAACTGTTCTTCAAAATATATCTTTCTCCTACTCTTGTGTCCTGCTTTGTGTTGCTCACAGTGTTTATTTAGAGTTTGTCTGAATATTAGTTGAAGAATATTTACTTGAAGCAGGAGCAAATTATTAGTGGCTACATCACCAAAGAAAGGACATCTCCCTTCACTCTTAACTAGATCTGTTATGGGCGAATAATCCCCCAGAGAAGACTAGGTCCTTTTAGGAAACCTTCTCATTACAATTAAAACCTTGAAGTACCCAGGCACTCAAAGACAGATGCTCTATGTTCTCTCTCATATGGTTACCCTTGCTTTGACTCTTTAGATTTCTCTGTTTAACTTTGTAATTTGTAGAATTGAGAAAGCAAGAAACAGATTGTGAAAGTGAGAAATTCCTTTAAGGGGTAGGGATAATAAAATATACGTGATACAAAAACTGTGAGGGGGAAATATTTTTCTATTCTGTAGGCTGTCATTTTGTCTTATTGGCTGTGTGCTCTGCTTTACAAAAGGTTCTCAGTTTCAAGCGATCCCATTTATTAATTGTTGTTCTCAGTGTCTGTGCTACTGGTGTTATATTTAGGAAGTAGTCTTCTGTACTAATGCACTCAAGGCTACTTCCTACTCTTTCTTCTACCAGATCCAGTGTAAGTTAATGTATGTTGAGGTCTTTGATCCACTTGGACTTAAGTTTTGTGCATGACAATAGATATGGATCTATTTGTAATCTTCTACATGTTGACATCCAGTTATGCCAGGACCACTTGTTGAAGATGCATTCTTTTTCTCGTTGTAAAGATTTGGCTTCTTTGTCAAAAATCAGGTGTTCATAGGTGTGTGGATTAATGTCATGATTCATTTTGATTCCATTTGTCCACATGTTGGCTTTTATGCCAATATCAAGTTATTTTTTATTACTATAGCCTTATAGTAGAGCTTGAGGAAAGGGATGGTGATACCTCCAGAAGTTACTTTTTTGTACAGGATTATTTTATCTATCCTGGATTTTTGCTTTTCCTTATGAAGCTGAGTATTTTTCTTTCCAGGTCTGTGAAGATTGTATTGGGATTTTGATGGGGATTTCATTGAATTTTTTTTTTATTTTATATTTATTGTAAGCAAAATGAATTTCATTTTTATTGTGTAGGTTCTACCTATCCATGACCATGGGATATCTTTCCATTTTCTAATATCTTCTTTAATTTCTTCAAGGTCCTAATGTTTTTGTCATACAGGTCTTTCATTCACCTGCTTCATTAGAGTTATCCGAAGGTATTTTATATTGTTTTTGGCAATTGTAAAGGGTGTCAATTCTGATTTCTTTCTCTCCCCTTTTATCATTTGTATATAGGAGTGCTACTGATGTTTTTTGACTTAGTCTTGTATCCCATCCCATTACTGAAGGTGTTTATCAGCTTGAGGAGTTCCTAGGTAGGATTTTTGGGGTCACTTATGTATACTATCATATTATCTACAAATAGAGAAAAAGAAAGTGTGACTTCTTCCTTTCCAAATTGTATCCCTTTTATTGTTTTATTGCTCCAGCTAGAAATTTTAGTAGTATATTGAATACATACAGGTAGAGTAGACAGACTTGTGTCTGATTTTGGTAGAATCAGTTTGATTTCCTCTCCATTTAATTTGATGTTGGGTGTCACCTTGCTGCAAATTGAATTTATTCTGTTTAGGTATGATCCTTGTATTCCTGATCTCTCCAAGACATTTATTATTAAGGGGTATTAGATTTTTCAAAGGCTTTTTCATTATCTAATAAGATAATCATTTTTTCTTTCAATTGGTTTATAAGATGTATTACATCGATAGATTTTCATATGTTGAACCTCTCTTTTATCTTTGGGATGAAGCCTACTTGGTGGGTAAATTTTTGATTTGTTCTTGTATTATATTTTTCCAGTAATTTATTGGGTATTTTTGCATCAATGTTCATGAAGAAGTTTGGTCTGTAATTCTCTTTCTTGTTTCTTTGTGTGGTTTTGGTATCAGGGTAACTGTAAACTCATAAAAAGAGTTTGGCGAAGTTCCTTCTGTTTCTATTATGTGGAACAATTTGAAGAGTATTATTATTAGTTCTTCTTTGAAATACTGGTAGAATTGAAACAATCTGGCCTTGGTCTTTTATTGGTTGGGATGCTTTTAGTGACTGGTTGTATTTATTAGGGCTTATAGGTCCCTTTCAATTGTTTATCTTATCTTTTTTTTGGAAATTTTTTATTATATTTGTGTTTTAATTTTACATAGCAGCCATGGGTTCCCTTGTCCTCCCCAATCCCACCCCTGCCCCCACCTTGCCCACATCCCCTCCCCTCCATTCCCAACCCCTCCAGGGCCAAGACTCCACTGGGACTCATTTAAAGCTGGTGGATTCAGTACAGGCAGGTCCATTCCCCTCCTTCCAGGCTGAGAAAAGTGTCCCTGTGTAAGCCCAAGGTTCCAAACAGCCAGCTCATGCACTAAGGACAGGTCCCGGCCCCACAGTCTGGATGCCTCACAAACAGTTCAAGCTATTCAATGGTCTCACTTGTCCAGAGGGGCGGACCCAGCTGGGGGCTCCACAGCCTTTGGTTAATAATTCATGTGCCTACATTTGTTTGGCTATTTGTCCGTGAGCCTCTCCGATCTTGGTCTCAACAATTCAAACTCTTACAGTCTCTCCTCTTTCTTGACAATTGGACTCCTGGAGGTCCACCTGGGACCTGGCTGAGGATCTCTGCATCCACTTCCATCAGATATTGGATGAGAGTTCCAGCACGACTTTTAGGGTGTTTAGCCATCTGATCACCAGACTAGGTCAGATCAGGCTTTCTCTAGACCATTGCCAGCAGGATGAATCATTGTGGATATCTGGGGGCCTCTCCTGCACTTGGCCTATTCCTGTTCTCATGTGGTCTTCATTTATTATGGTCTGTTATTCCTTGTTCCCCCTTTCTGTTCCTGATCCCGGCTGGGATCTCCTTCTCCCCTAAGCTTTCTTTCCCTCCAACCTTGCCCATCATTATTCCCAATGTCCCCTAGGTTGTTCATGTAGATATCATCGATTTCTCTGTCATTGGGTGATCCTTGTGTCTTCCCTAGGGTCCAGTTTTCTAGGTAGCCTCCCTGGAGATGTGTAGCATTCTAGTTATCTTTGTTTTACATCTAGTATCCTCCTATGAGTGAGTACATACCATGTTTGTACTTCTGATTCTGGGTTACCTCACTCAGGATGATTTTTTTCTAGATCCATCCATTTGCCTGCAAACCTCAGGATGTCATTGTTTTTCTCTGCTAAGTAGTACTCCCTTGTGTATATGTACCAAATTTCTTTATCCATTATTCACTTGAGGGCATCTGGGTTGTTTCCAGGTTCTGGCTATTACAAACAATGCTGATATGAACATAGCTGAGTAAATGTCCTTGTGGTATGATTGAGCATTCCTTGGGTATATGCCCAAGAGTGCTACACCTGGGTAATGGGGGAGATTGATTCCCAATTTTCTAAGTAAATGTCATATTGATTTCCAATGTGGCTGTATAAGCTTGGATTCCCACCAGCAGTGGAGGAGAGTTCCCCTTGTTCCACATCCTCTTCATCATAAGCTCTCTTCTGTGTTTTTGATCTTAGCCATTCTGACAGTTGTAAGGTTGTTTCTCAGAGTCATTTTGATTTACCTTTCCTGGATAGTTAAGGATGTTGAGCAATTCCTTAAATGTATTTTAGCCATTTGAGCTTCCTCTGTTGAGAATTCTCTGTTTAGTTCTATAGCCCATTTCATAATTGGACTTTTGGGCATTTTGATGTCTAATTTCTGGAGTTCTTTATATATTCTGGATATCAGTCCTCTGTCAGATGTGGGGTTGGAGAAGACCTTTTCTCGTTCTGTAGGCCATTGCTTTGTTTTGTTGACTGTGTCCTTTGCTCCACAAAAGCTTCTCAGTTTCAAAAGGACCCATTGATTGATTGTTTCTCTCAGTGTCTGTGCTACTGGTGTTATATTTCGAAATTGATCTTGGATGCCAATGCGTTTAAGAGTACTTCCTACTTTCTCTACTATCAGGTTCAGAGTAACTGGATTTATGTTGAGGTCTTTGATCCACTTGGAATTAATTTTTGTGCACAGTGACACATATGGATCTATTTGCAACCTTCTACACATTGACATCCAGTTATGCTAACACCATTTGTTGAAGATGCTTTCTTTTTTCCATTGTACATTTTTGGCTTCTTTGTCAAAATTTATATATTCATAGGAGTACAGGTTAATGTCAGGGACTTCAATTCAATTCCATTGGTCCACATGTCAGTTTTTATGCCAGTACCAAGCTGTTTTTATTATGGTAACTCTATACTAGAGCTTGAGGTCAGGGATCGTGATGCCTCCAGAGGTTGTTTTATTGTACAGGATTCTTTTGGCTCTCCTGGGTTTTTTGTTTTTCCATATGAAGTTGAGTACTATTCTTTCCAGATCTGTGAAGAATTTTGTTTGTAATATGCTGGGAATTGTGTGGAATCTGTAGATTGCTTTTGGTAAGATCACCATTTCTATTATGTTAATCCTTCCTATCCATGAGCATGGGAGATCTTTCCATTTTCTGACATCTTCTTCAATTTCTTTTTTTAGGGACTTAATGTTCTTGTCATATAGGTCCTTCATATACATAGTTAGAGTAACCCCAAGGTATTTTATATCATTTGTGGCTATTGTAAAGGGTGACATATCTCTGATTTCCTTCTCAGCCTGTTTGCCTTTTGTATATAGGAGGGCTACGGGCTTTTTGAAGTTGATCTTGTATCCTCCTATGCTGCTGAAGGTTTTCTTAAGCTGTGTCAGTTCCTTGGTTGAATTTTTGGGGTCACACATGTATACTATCATGTCATCTGCAAATAGGGAAAGCTGACTTCTTCCTTTCCAATTTTTATTCCCTTAATCACCTTATGTTGTCTTAAAGTTCTGGCTAGAACTTCAAGTACTATATTGAATAAGAATGGGGAGAGGGGACAGCCTTGCCTTGTTCCTGATTGTAGTGGTATTGCTTTGATTTTTCTCTCCATTTAATTTGATGGTGGCGTTAGCTTGCTGTGGATTTCCTTTATTATGTATTCCAGATTGCTCCAAGACCTTTATCATAAAGGGGTGTTGGATTTTGTCAAATGCCTTTTCTGCATCTAGTGAGATCATCATGTGTTTATTTTTTTCTTTGAGTTTGTTTATATGGTTTATTACATTGATGGACTTTCATATGTTGAACCACTCTTGTATCTCTGGGCTGAAGACTACTTGATCATGGTGGGTAATTGTTTTGATGTGTTCTTGGTGTGTGTTTGTCTCTATTTTATTGAGTATTTTTGCTTTAATGTTCATGAGGGATATTTGTCTCTAGTTCTCTTTGTTTGTTGCTTCTTTGTTTGGATTAGGAATCTGGGTAATTGTAGCCTAATAGAAGGAGTTTGGTAGTATTCCTTCTGCTTGTATTTTGTGGAACAATTTAAAGAGTATTGGCATTAAGTCTTCTTTGAAGATCTGGTAGAATTCTGCAGTGAAACCTTCCCATCCTGGGCTTTTTGGTTGGGAGACTTTTCATGAATGTATATTTCCTTAGGGGTTATTGGACTATTTAAGTGGTTTATCTGGTCTTGATTTAACTTAGGTATGTGGTACCTGTCCAGAAAATTATCCATTTCTTTTAGATTTTCCCGTTTGGGGGAGTAGTGTTTTTGAAGAATGACCTGATGATTTTCTGTATTTACTCATTGTCTGTTGCTATGCCCCACTTTTCATTTCTTTTTTTGTTAATTTGGATGCTCTCTCTAACTTTAGTTAGTTTGGATAAGGGCTTGTCTATCTTGATATTCTCAAAGAATCAACTATTTGTCTCATTAATCCTTTGTATTCTTCTCTTTATTTCTATTTTATTGCTTTCAGCTCTCAATTTGATAATTTCCTGGTGTCTATTCCTGTTGGCAGGCTTTGCTTCTTCCTGTTCAATAGCTTTAAGGTGTGCTGTCAAGTCACTATTGTGAGATTTCTCCAGCTTTTTTTATGTGGGCATTTAGTGCTATGAATTTCCCTCTTAGCACTGCTTTCATAGTGTCCCATAAGTCTGGGTATGTGGTGTATTCATTTTCATTGATCTCTAGGAAGTCTTTAATTTCTTTCTTTATTTTTTCCTTAACCCATTGGTGATTCAGCTGAGCATTCAATTTCCATGAGGTTGTAGGATTTATGTATTTTTTTGTTGTTGAAATCTAACTTTAAACCATGGTGGTCTGATAGAACACAGGAGGTTATTCCAATTGTTTTGTATCTGTTGAGATTTGCTTTGTGGCCAAGTATGTAGTTGACTTCAGAGAAGGTTCCATTGGGTACTGACAAGAAGATATATTCTTTTTTGTTTGGGTGGAATGTTCTGTAGGTATCGATTGAGTCCATTTGAGCCATAACATCAGTTAAGACCATTATGTCTCTGTTATGTTTCAATTTGGCTGAGCTGTCCATGGGTGAATGTGGGGTTTTGAAGTCTCCACTATTAATGTGTGGGGTTTTATATGTGATTTAAGCTTTAGTCATTTTTTTTTACATATGTGGGTGCCCTTGTGTTTGAAGCATAAATGTTCAGAACTGAGACTTCATCTTGGTGGATCTTTCCTGCGATGAGTATGTAATGTCCTTCATCATCTCTTTTGATTGATTTTAGTTTGATGTCTATTCTGCTGGATATTAAGATGACTACACCAGCTTGTTTCTTAAGACCATTTGATTGGAAAGTCTTTTCCCAGCCTTTTTTTTTCTTATAACATGTCTGTCTTTGAATTTGAGGTGTGTTTCTTGTATGAAGCAGAAAGATGGGTCCTGTTTTCATTTCCATTCTGTTAGTCTGTGACATTTATAGGTGAATTAAGTCCATTTATATTAAGAGATATAATGACCAGTGTTTGTTTGTTCCTGTTATTATTATTATTATTATTTTTTTGGTGGTAGTGTGTGTGTGTACTTCTCTTCTTCGGGGTTTGCTGCTGTGGTGTTATCTATTGCCTGTGTTTTCATGGGTGTATCTGCCTTCCTTAGGTTGGAATTTTCCTTTTAGTGCTTTCTGTAGGGCTGCGTTTGTGGATAAGTATTGTTTAAATCTGGCTTTGTCTTGGAAGTTCTTGTTCACTCCATCTATAATGATTGAATGTTTTTCTGGGTATATTAGTCTAGACTGTCATCTGTGTTCTCTTAGTGTCTGCATTTTATCTGTCCAGGTCCTTCTGGCTTTCAAAGTCTCCTTTGAGAATCCGCGTGCTATTCTGATGGGTTTGTCTTTATAAGTCACTTGGCCTTTTTCTTTTGCCACCCTTAATATTCTTTTTTATTCTGTATGTTTAGCTGTTTAATGATTATGTGGTGGGTGGATTTTTTGGTGGGTCTAGTGTGTCTGGTGTTCTATAGGCTTCTTGTATCTTCATAGGCATTTCGTTCTTTAAGGTGGGAAAGTTTTCTTCTATGATCTTGTTAAATATATTTTCTGTGCTATTGAGTTAGTATTCTTCTCCTTCCTCTATTCCTATTATTCATAGGTTTTGCTTTTTCATGGTGTCCCAAATTTCTTGGACATTTTGGGTCATTGTTGGCTTTAGTGTTTTCTTTGACTGATGAATCTATTTCTTCTACCATATCTTCAACACCGGAGAGATCCTCTCTTCCATCTCTTTCATTCTGTTGGTTATATTTGCATCTGAAGTTCCTGTTTGTTTACTCAGATTTTCTATTTCCAGCATTCCTTCTGCTAGTTTCTTCTTCATTTTTTTCTATTTCCCTCTTCAGGTCTTGGACTGTTTCCCTCATCTGTTTCATTGCTTTTTCATGATTTTCTTTCATGGACTTATTGTTTTCTTCTGCTTTAATTGTCCTTTGCTCTAGTTTGTTATAGTGTTCTTCCCGTTTTTTGTTTGTCTGTTCCTCCACTTTATTTTTGATTTCTTCTATATAAGGCTCTAGCCTCTTCATGATGTTACTTATAAGGTTGTTCCCTTCTGCTTCTTCCATTCTGTGATGTTCAGGTCTAGCTGTTGGAGAAGGGCTAGGTTCTGGTGATGTTGTATTGCTATTTGTTTTGTTGTATGTACTTCTGCCCTGATGTCTTCCCAAATTCCTGTGGATTCATTCTTCGTCTTATCAGTGTACTTGGTCCAGACAGAGCTGACAGATTCAGGTATCCTCTCTCTGGTCCAGATGGGAGCTTTGGTCCCAATGAGAGTCCTGGCTGGATAGTTGCTGGGGTGCTGGCTCTGAGTCTCAGGAAGTTCCTGTGGACTCCTTATCTTGTCTAGATTGGAGCTCCTCTTGTCTAGATGGGAGTTCTGGGACATGATGAATGATCTGTTCCAGATGGGTGTTCTGGGGGTGATGGTACCTGGGGGCTCTCAGTTCTAGATGCGAGTTCTGAGGCAGGATGGAATGCTGGGGTTTGGTATCTAAATTTCTGGAAGTGGCTGGGGTCTTGGGCAGATGGGTGTGGGGGCAGGGTGTGCAGACTGCAGAGTCTGCCTGCAGTCTTTGAAAAGGGGAGCCTTCTGGCAGGGCCCAACCAATGGCTAGAAACTGGGACCAAGTTGGGCAGGTCCTCCAGGGATGGCTTTTGCCCAGGGGTGGAACCCAGGGGTCATTGCCTCTCTGACTATGACCCCAGGCGCTAACCTCTGGTCCAGATCCAATTGTTTATCTTATCTTGATTTAATTTTGTTATGTAGTACTTATCCAGAAAATTGTCTGCTATGGGATAATGCTTTTGTACACTAGTTTAATGAAATGCTGATTGGCCTGTAGCCAGACAGGTAGTATAGGCAGGCAAGCAGATGAAGAGAATTGTGGGATGAGGAAGGACAGTGTCAGAAGTCACCAGCCACATATAGAGGAAGCAAGATGACAAGGCAGAACTGAAAAAAGGTACCAAGTCATGTGACTACACCTAAATCCAAATTATGGGTTAATTTAAGTGTGAGAGTACCCAGGCCAGAGGGCTTTCAATGGGGGCGACCCACCATAGGAGCGAATGAAAGAGACAGAGGTCACAAGAGATGACAGCAACTCAAGATTCTGATCAAGCTGCCAATTTTATTTTTCTCTGCAAGGCTTATATAGCATAAGAGGGGAAGGGGCAGGAAGGAGGGAAAGGTAAAAGGGGAATGCAGAATATGGAAGGGGTGCAAGACATTTGAGTCAGATGGTGCAACTGTGAGATGTTGGCTAAGGTCACTGGTTAGGGGCAGTTTATTCTGTTGCTAGGCTACCTGACCATGGAATGCTCTTTATGTTCGGTTGTCATGGCACCTGACTCTGGGATATCTTCTTATCTTTGAGGGCCTCTGATTACTGCTCTGGGAAGGGGCAGTGGGCTTATGACTTGTTCTCTGGCCTAGCTAGTACTTTCCATGGTTCATGTTTGGTTCCTGACATCTTGGTCCCTAACATGAGAACTAGTCAGTAATAAGCTTGAGCAGTTATAATTAACATAAGCTTCTGAGTGATTCTTTCATAAGCTGGCCACAGGTGTGTAGAAGCTTGGCAGGATCCAAGAAAACTTCTATCTACATATGGCCTTCCAATGTGGGGCTCTCAAATTTCCATAAGGCCTAATAGAGTTTCAAATGGGTTTCTAAATATACAATAACAGAGCCCAAAACAACTTTCTACTTCATGTCTTATGAAGGTTGATATATGGAGATGCAAAAGTACAGAGATGCTGTGGTGTGTGGACTTGAGCTACAGTAAGGTGGGTTCATTGAGTTGCGGCTTGAGTATAGCATGGTGGATTCTTGCCACTACACACAGTGGCATTTGCAAGGAATGCAGCATGTGCATGGTGGATATAGCTTTTGCTAGTAGAGAAACATCAATTGAAGAAAAAAAAGTTTTGGGGCTACACACTGCTATGTGGAAGCAGACTCACTGCTTCACAGAGTCCATGATGAGCATGGTTCCTTCAAAGCTGGCAGTAAACATAGTTCTGCTATGTTGGAAAGCTGAGGTAGGTGGAGCCAGCAGCCAAATCTGCCATTTCAGTCCTAGTCATGCTGCAGTTTAAAGCAATAGATTCACAGTAAGACAGACTCAGATGGAATAGATCCTAAACAGTTCATAGTGTCTGTAAAAATGTATATAGGCTTGAAAGAAGAGGAAAAGAAATATAGAGAGTTATATAAAGAAAGAGAAAGATTTCTTTCCTCAGAAACTGCAACTGCTCCCTGAGACAGAGCCTGCTGATTGGACTATGAGGTGTGTCTTTGTCCCCATAGCCAAATACCCCAGCCTCTAGAGTTTGGGTGCAGTGGCACAATCCTGTGCACTCACACCACCACCCATTGCAGTCCTAGTTTCATGCTAGTAGCCAGGTCTCCTACAGACAGATTAGTGGACTACCACCATTCCCCATCAGACCATGTAAGCCCAAAGTCCCACCTCTCCCAAACCCCACCCCCCTTGAAGACTGAAACTGCTCCCTGAGACAAAGAATCCATCAGCACCAATTGGAACAAGAGGCCCGATTAGACCAAGAGCTCCCATTGGACCAAGAGAATTGATCAGACCAAGAGAGGCTTCCTCAGTCACAGACACTACTTGTACCAAGTGGAGAAAGAGATGGGTAGACGTAAAAATACAGTCCATAACATAAAGACTAATATGACTCCATCAGAACCTAGTAGTTCTACATCAACAAGATATAAATATCCCAACATAGAAGAAACAGAAGCAATCAAACTTAAAAATGACTTTAAGAAGATGATAGAGGCCTTAAAGGAGGAAATTTAAAAATCCCTTAGAGAAATCAAAGTAAAGCAAACAAAAAAAAAATTGGAAGAAATCAATAAATCCCTTAAAGAACACCAAGAAAATCTTAAAAAAAAAAAAAAAACAATTAAACAGGTGAAAAAAAAACAGTTCATGATTTGAAAATCGAAATAGAATCAACAAAGAAGACACAAACTGATGGAATGATGGAAATGGAAAATCTGAGTAAAAGAACAAGAACTAGAGATTTAAGCATAGCCAACAGAATGCAAGAGATGGAAGAGAGAATCTCTAGAGTTGAAGATACCATAGAGGAAGTAGATTAGTCAGTCAAATAATGCATTAATGCCAACCATGTCACAACACAAAATGCCCAGGAAATTTGGGACACCGTGAAAACACCAAATCCAAGATTAACAGGGATAGAAGAAGGAGAAGAATACCAACAAAAAACGCACAGAAAATATATTCAACAAAATTCATAGAGGAAAACTTTCCCAAGCTAAACAAGGACATACCTATAATGTTACAAGAATCTTACAGAACACAAAATAGACTGGAGAAAAAAAAGTCCCCTTGCCACATAATAATCAAACAACTAAACCTACAGAATAAAGAAAAAAAATATTAAGTGCTGAAAAGAAAAAAAAAGGCCATGTAACATATAAAGGCAGAACTATAAGAATAACACCTGACTTCTCAATGGAGACTATAAAAGCCAGAAAGTTCTGAATGGACGTTATGCAGACACTAAGATATCATGGATGCCAACCCAAATTATTATACCCAGGAAAATTCTCAGTCACCATAGGTGGAGTAAACAACAGATTCCATGATAAAACCAGATTTAAACAATATCTTTCCACAAATCTGGCCCTACAGAAAGCACTAGAAGGAAAAATCCAACCTAAGGAAGTTAGATACACCCATGAAAATACAGACAATAGATAGTCTAAAACTAACAAATACCAAATAAGTAAAACACACACTACCACCAAAAATAACAGGAATTAACAATCTCTGGTCATTAATATCCATTAATATCAATGGTCTCAATTCACCTATAAAAAGACACAGGCTAACAAAATGGATATGAAAACAGGATCCATCTTTTTGCTGCATTCAAGCAAGAACACTTAACTTAAAAGACAGACACTACTTCAGAATAAAAGTTTGGGAAAAGATTTTACAATCAAATGGACCTAAGAAGCAAGCTGGTGTAGCTATCCTAATATCTAATAAAATAGACTTCAAACTAATATGAATCAAAAGTTCATGAAGGACATTATATATTTAATCACAGGGAAAATCCTCCAAGATGATGTCTCAATTCTAAATGTTTATACCCCAAATACAAGGGCACCCACATTTTTAAAAGAAATATTAAGTGTAAATAGTACATCAAACCACATACACTAGTAGTGGGAGACTTCAACAACTCACTCTTAACAAAGAACATGTCTGCCAGACAGAAACAACAGAGCTATAAGGGAATTAACAGACATTATAACTCAAATTGACTTAATAGATATCTACAGAATATTCCACAATAACAAAAATATACCTTCTTCTCAGTATCCCATGGAACCTTCTCTAAAATCAAGCACATGCTCAGTCACAAAGCAAATCTCAAAACATAAAATAATTGCAATAACCTTCTGTATCTTATTGGACCAACATGGCTTAAAGTTAGATTTCAACAACACAAAAAAAATTATAGAAGGCTTATAATTTATTGGAAACTGAATAATGCCCAACTGAATCATTAATGAGTCAAGGAAGAAACAAAGAAATAAATTAAATATTTCGTAGCTTTCAGTGAACACAAATACACAACATACAGAAAATGATGGGACACTATGAGAGCTGTGCTAAGAGGAAAATTCAAAGCACTAAATAACCACATAAATAAGATGGAGAAATCTCACACTAGTGAATTAAGAACACACTTAAAACCTCTAGAAGAAAATGAAGCAAACTCACCCAGGAGGAACAGACACAAGGATACCAGGAAATAATCAAATTGAGAGCTAAAATCAATAAAGTAGAAACAAAGAGAACAATATAAAGAGTCAATGAAAAAAGTGTTGTTTCTTTGAGAAAATCAACAAGACAGACAAGCCCTTATCCAAATTAACCAAAAAGGAACAGAGAGAGAGAGAGAAGAGAGAGAGAGAGAGAGAGAGAGAGAGAGAGAGAGAGAGAGAGAGAGGAGAGAGTATCCAAATCAACAAAATCAGAAATGTAAAGGGGAGACATAACTGACAATGAGGAAATCCAGAGAATCATCAGCTCATACTTCAAAATCCTGTAAACAAAATTGGAAAGTCTGAAAGAAATGGACAATTTTCTGGATAGGTACCACATTCCAAAGTTAAATCAATACCATATAAACTATTTAAATATACCAATAAACCCTAAGAAAATAAAAAGTCATTAAAAGACTCCCCCATCCCCCCCCCAAAAAAAAATCAGGACCAGATGGTTTCAGCACAGAATTCTACTGGATTTTCAAAGAAGAGCTAATACCAATACTTTTCAAATTGTTCCACACAATAGAAACAGAAAGAACATTACCAAACTCTTTTTATGAGACTATAGTTACCTCGATACCTAAACCACACAAAGATGCAACAAAGAAAGATAATTACAGAACAAACTTCTTCATGAATATTGTTGTAAAAATACTCAATAAAATACTGGAAAACTGAATTCAAGAACGTATCAAAATAATTATCCACCATGACCAAGTAGGCTTCATTCCAGGGTTGCAAGGATGGTTCAATATATGAAAATCTGTCAATGTAATACACCCCAATCCTCT
>NW_023413907.1:0-17392 GCF_903995425.1 Onychomys torridus | reverse complement strand
TGGTGGGGTTCTCAAGCATGTTGTGTTGGGAATGTTCAATGTTCTAAGTATTATATGAGTAACTATGCCCAACCCTTTCATCTCAATTGATGTTACTTCCCAGTGTGGATGCCGGGGCAGTTGGAATTTTAATTGCCCAATTTTAATAGGCATGGATAATAAAAATCAATGTATAATTACTTAGTGTGGGGTAAGATTGCCAAGGCGGTTATATAATAACTGTGATTGGCACAGGACTGGCAAGATTGAGACTTTGACAAGTTCAACCTAGAGATAAGCATGCACTTACACCTGGAAAGAACAGAGGGATCCCCCAAATATTTGACTACAGTGCCCTTAGGATTTGCCTTGTCACTGTTCTGTTTATTAGCCTTCCTCAAGGGCAGGCAATTCTAGTTTAGTTTGCCTAAGGATTTTCTTTTCCAGTTCACTAATGATGCTTATCCTACGCTGTGGAGACTTCAGCTCCCTCTGAGTTGCCAAGATGTCCTGGAGAACCTAAAATACTGGACCTTGCCCAATTCCATGGGCAGGTAATGGGGTGGTGTGGTCTGGGACCTACATGATTTCAAAGGGAAGTCATTTTCCTAGAAGAGGTGAGTAGGAGAGTTGGATGGAGGAATCAGAAGCAGCTGGTCTCCGTTCAGTCTCCCCTTTCCCCTCCCAGAGACTGTGGCCTTGTTGCTATATTTGAAGTGATTAAACTTTCTTGTGGCACCTTAGTTTTCCTTCACATGCAGATCACAGTGTGACTAAAAGGCGGCAGCTGTAGGTCACTTATTATTTACTGTTTGGTCTGGTTATCGTGAAGTTCTCTACCCATCTCGCAGCAGAGAACAGAACCTGTAGCTGGGCTCTATTTCTAGATGGCTTAGGCATCGGGGTTGGACTTGACTTATGATAAATGCCACAGGCACAGAAGAGTCAGGGCTCTGCCTATGGCTCGCGGAAAGCTAGTTTGTCTGACAAAATCCAGCCTTGGACATCGGGTTGCGGCATTTCTGGTGTGGTCAGGTCTCATGGCCCTGAGAGGCGGAGACGCGTTGCTTGCAGAAGAAACTTCAGGCTTCCTCCAAGACTGTGAAAGGAACAAGGGGTAATGAACTTCTGACGGTGTAGAGGTAGAGACTGTGGGAAATGTATTTCTGTGATACAGAGAACGGCATTGTGGGAAAAGTAGTTGTGATGACACAGAGAAAGGAAGTTTGAGTAATGTATTTCTGATGAGATGGAGAAAAGCACTGTGGGAAATGTAGTTCTGATGAAGCAGAGAAAGGCACTGTGGGAAATGTAATCATCATGACACAGAGAAAGGCACTATGGGAAAGGTAGTTCTGTCACATAGTGAAAAACACCATGGGAAATGTAGTTTGACATAGAGAAAGATACTTTGGATAGTGTAGTTCCAATAATGTAGAGAAAGGAACTGTGGGTAATGTAGTTCTAATGATATACAGAAAGGAACTGAGAAAAATGTTGGTCTGATAATGTAGAGACAGGGACTTTAGTAAATGTAATTTTGATTACATAGAGAAATTCACTGTGTGAAAGATGTCAGTGTGAAAGACACTCACTGCACAAAAAAATGCACTGTTGATGTACAGAAAGTGCCTGCAAGATGTGGTTTTGATGAACCAGAGAAAGGCCCGGTGGGAAATGTAGTGCTGATGACACTGAGAAAGACAGTGGGAAATGAAGTTTTGGTGACAGACAAAGGAACTGTGGGAAAGTAGTTCTGATGTCATAGAGAAAGGAAGTGTGGGAAATGTAGTTCTGAAGTCACAGTGACAGACACAGTGTTAAAATATGCTCTGATGATGTAGAGCAAGTCCCTGTAAGACGTGTTTTTGATGAGCCAGAGATAGACAATGTGGGAAATGCAGTTCTGGGACATAGAGAAAAGTACAGTGTGAAATGTAGTTCTGATGAAGTAGAGAAAGGCAATGCGGGATAGGAAGTTGTGATGATGTAGATAAAGGCAAGGTGGTCAATGTAGTTCTGAAGTTATAGAGATAGGCCCCTCTGGGAAATGTAGTTCAGAAGTCACTAAAGATGGCACTGTGGGAAATGTTATTCTGATGCAAAACAGAAATAAGTTGTGTGAAATGTAGTTCTCATGATGTAGATAAATGCAAGACAGGCAATGTGTTTGTGATGTCATAGAGTCAGGCACTGTGGGAAATGTAGTCTGATGACACCAAGAAAGGAACTTTGATTAATGTATTTCTGATGATGTAGAGAAAGGAACTGTGGCAAATGGAGTTCTGATGTCATAGAGAAAGGAACTGTGGGAAATAGAGTTCTGATGAAACAGAGAAAGGCATTGTGGGAAATGTAATGCAGTGAATTAGAGAAAGGTATTGTGGGAAATGAAGTACTGATGATATAGACAAAGGCATAAGGTATTTGTGATGTCATAGGGACAGGAGTTTAGGAAATGTAGTTAAGATGACACCATAGAAGTAAATGTGGGAAAAGTCGTTTAATGAAACTGAGAGAGACACTGGTGGAAATGTATTTTGGTGACATAGAGAAAGGAAAAGAGGGAAATATAGTTTGGATGACATAGAGATAGGCATTGTCATAAATGTAGGTTGGATGACATAGAGAAAAAGAACAGTGAGAAATGTAGTTCTGATGACATAGGCAAAGGCACTGTAGGAAATGTTGTTCTGCAAACATAGATAAAGGCAAGAGGGAAAATGTAGTTTGGATGTCATAGAGACAGGCCACTGTGGAAATGTAGATCAGATGACACCAAAAAAGGCACTGTGAGAAATCTTGATCTGATGAAAAAAGAAAAGCACTGTGGGAAATGTAGTTCTGACAACATAGAGAAAGGGACAGTGTTAAATGTAATTCTGAATATGTAGGAAAAGAACTGTGGGAAATGTATTTCTTATGACATAGGCATAGACACCATAGGAAATGTAGTTCTGAGGACATAGATGAAGGCAAGAGGGTAGTGGTAGTTTGGATGACATAGAGACAGTCCACTGTGGGAAATGTAGTTCAGATGACACCAAAACAGGCACTGTGAGAAATATCAACCTCATGAAACAAAGAAAGGCACTGTGGGAAATGTACTTCTGATGACATAAAGAAAGGAACAGTGTTAAATGTAGTTCTGAAAATGTAGAAAAGGAACTGTGGGAAATGTAGTTCTGATGTCGTAGAGAAAGTCACTGTTGGAAATGGAGTTCTGATGCCATGGAGGAAGGCACTGTGGGAAATGTAATTGTGATAACACAGAAAAAGTCACTGTGGGAAATGTATTTCAGATGATGGAGATAAAGCCAAGATTGGCAATGTATTTCTGATGTTATAGATACAGGCACTCTGGGAAATGTAGTTTGGATGACATAAAAAAAGGAACTGTGATAAATGTTCTGCTATCATAAGAAAGGCATTGGTGACTCAGAGAAAGGCATAGTGGGAAAAGTATTTCAGTTACATAGAGAAAGTCACTGTGGGAAATATATTTTTGATGACACTGAAAAAGGCACAGGGGGTAATATTGTTCTTATGAAATAGAGAAAGGAACATTGGGAAATGTAATTCTGATGTCGTGGATTTTGGTTCCTGAGGGAAATTTAGTTCTGATGACATAGAGAAAGACACTGTGGGAAATGTAGTTCTGATGACAGGTAGAAAGGAGCTGTGGGAAATATCCTTCTGGTGATGTACATATAGGAACTGTGGTTAATGTAGTTCAGATGACACCAAGATGGGAATGGTGGGTAATGTTGACCTGCTGAAACAGAGAAAGGCACTGTGGGAAATGAATTTCTATGAAATAGAAAAAGGCACTGTTTGAAATGTAGTTATGATGACACTGTGAAAGGCACTGTGGAAATGTAGTTGTGATGATGTAAATAAAGGAATTGTGGGAAATATAGTTCTGATGATGCTGAGAAAGGTACTATGGGTAATGAGTATCTGATGACATGGAGAAAGGCACTGTGGGAAATGTAGTTTGGATGACACAGAGAAAGTCAATGTTGGTAAAGTAGTGCTGATGATGTAAATAAAGGCACTGTTGCAAATGTAGTTCTGATGATGTAGAGGAAGGCTCAGTGGAAAATGTAGCTCTGAGGAAAAAGAGAACAGAACTTTGGGAAATGTAGTTCAGATGACAGCAAGAAAGGCACTGTGGGTAGTGTATTTCTGTGACATAAAGAAAGGCACTGTGGGAAATATAATTATGATGACATAGAGAAAGTTGCTGAGTGTAATGTAGTTCTTATGTCACACAAAAAGGCACTGTGGGAAATGTAGTTCTGTGATGTAGAGAAAGGTATTGTTGGAAAGCTAATTCTGATCATGTGGATAAAGGCAAGATGGGCAGTGTATTTCATAGTGAAAGGCATTGTCAGAAATGTAGTTCTATTGATATAGAGAAAGGCATTGTGGGAAATGTAATTGTGATGACACAAAAAAGGCAGTGTGGGAAACGTAGTTCAGATATCATAGAGAAAGGCACTGTAGGAAATGTAGTTCTGGTGACACAGAGAAAGGAACTGTGGGTACAGTAATGCTGATGACTCAGAGACAGGAAATGTTGAAAAATTTAGTTCTGATGATGTAGATAAAGGAACTCTAGGACATGTAGTTCTGATCATGAGTAAGCATTGTGAGAAATGAGTTCCAAAGATGCTGTGAAAGGATCTGTGGGAAATGTAGATCTAACAATTTCTTTTGATCCAGCTAATTGAGCCTCCACCGTGTAAACCAAAGCCAAAGACCACTGCTTCCTCTCTTCAAGTCCCTTCAGTTTTCATTTCTTCCTCCTCAGAAAGAGGTCATCCAACAGGTCAACCTTCCCTGGCACACACTTTCAATACACCAACAGCCCCTAGTCCTCCTGCTACCTGTTACTGCTCTACCTTGGGACCTACTATACCTCCTCGATCTAAACCAGCCCCAGCTCTCCCTTTGAGAGAGGATGCTGGGGTGCATGGTCTAGTCAGGGTAAATGTCCCCTTCTCATTATTTGAGCTCTCCAAAATAGAAAAAAGGTTTGGGTCCTATATGGCCAATTTTCCCACCTTTATTAAAAAATCCCAATACATTACCCAATTCTATGATCTTACATTTCACGATGTCTGTATGATCCTTACCAACAATCTCCTCTCAGAAGAGTGTAAGTGAGTCTGGGTTCAGGCTAGGGCCCATGCAGATAAACTCTATTAAACAGATAGCACCTACCTAGTGGGGGCTAGGGCAGTCCCAGACCAGGAGCCTGGATGGGATTACAACAATCCAGCAGACATCCTAGCTAAAAATAGGTTTGTAACTTGTCTCCTAGCTGGTCTCCACAGGGCTGCCCTGAAGGCAGCAAATTATAAAAAAGTCCAAAGTGTCATCCAGGAAAGAACTGAAAACACATCTGAATTCCTTAACTGCTTTACAAAGGACCTCTCACAATGTACCAACCTGGATCCTGAGCCCCCTAGATGGAAAGCACCTCTTTATGAAGCCAACGTTTGGGTCACCCATTTCTGTCTCCTCTTTCCATGTGGCACAGCTTTTAAAGTATAAGGACCTTCAAACATTACATCCCTCTCAAGTTCTCTCCCTTCAGGTGGCATTGGTAGTGAATACACCACTGACTTTTCAACCATGTCCACCTCTTAACATCTCAAATCTCTCTCAACCAGTCCTGGAATACTCCCCATCACACTCACACATTGAGACCCTAGGGAGTTACTACCCTATCCAATACATACACAGGAAGGAGTGTTACCTCAAGCCACCTATACATGGGATACAGATGGCCACCAACTTCCTATATGAAGGAGTACATGGAGTGGGATATGCAATTGTCTCAGACACCATAGTGGTCAAAACACAATCTCTTACAGCACACACCAAAAATAAGAAGGCTGAATTAATAGTTCTAACCTGTGCTTGTCAAATAGCAAAGGGACAACACCCAAAACTAAATACAAACCACAAGCCTGCTTCTGGTCTCAGAATAATGAGACCTCACCAACCTGTCAAGACTCATGCCCCACCATATCATGTCATGCCCTACATCTTCTCCTTCTACATCTTCCCATTCACTCATATTACTATCAAAACCTACATTTGCAGATTGAAGGTTCAGGAGACATATGCCCAGCAGTTCAACCAGACCACTCATGTGGTAGGGTCTGGAGACTGCTGCAAACATAATGCAGGAAAACACTCTACCTGTTATGAAGAATGGGGAATTTTTACATTCTGATTAAGGATCCATGGCACTCCAACCGGAAAGTGGGAGTCACTGGGAAGCTTTACTATAGCATCTATCAAATCCACCCACCAGATATGCTCAAATATAGAGTGCACACATTCTACTCTCTCAACCCTTAGGAGTAGATAGAGTAGAAGTGGTCCAAGCTCCTCAAAGTCTCCCACCTCCTTGTCACACCATCTCCTGTTTCAGATCCTAACTACCACAAATCAGTTATAGAAAGATGCTTAGGATGACCATTTTGGAGAATGCTGGTTACATGTCTGCCCCCCAGGGTCAAATGCTCACCCACTATTTTTAACTTCATCCATTGTCCTATTAAATTCTCTCACCTTACCATTTGTTAATTGCTCCAGCCAAATGTCACTACTACCCCTTGTCTCTCTCATAATTCTCTCTTCAGTATTACAAACTACTTTAACTCCCCAGGAATACACATTGTGGGTCACTCTGGATTCAGCAGACTGCAATAATGTCATTACCCTTGGTATTAACACCCATCCCCTATGTCCAAACATTCAGAATACCTCTATTCTTTGTGGTACTCAGGTTTATAACTGTTTACCTGCTAGGTGGTCTGGGAACTGTGCCCTGGTACTCCTGTTTCCCAGATTATGGGTGGTACCTGGTGAAGAATGCTTGCCAATTCCCATCACCAAGTTCATAGCAGCAAGGCATGACAAAGGAGCCATCCAAATAATACCCTTTCTAGCAGCTCTGGGTTTAACTGCAGGTATAGCCACTGGAATAGCAGGACTTTTACTTCCCTAGCTATTTACCATCAGCATTCCTCACAATTCATCCAGGATTTCCAATGAGTAGCTCAGACCATCCTTACTCTTTAGGAATAGATAGACTCACTGGCCACTGCAGTATTACAAAATCAGAGAGGATAAGATTTATTAACAGCAGAAAGTGGTGGTCTTTGTCTCTTTCTTGAGGAAGAATGTTGCTTTTATGTCACTCAATCAGGGATAGTGAAACATAAGATCCTACAATTTCAGATGGATCTTCAAACTCATAAACTCTTGATGCCCCAGAGAGTGGAGGACTAATAAGCAGATATAGAAATGGATACTATCTTTCTTATTCCCTCTTTTCTTCCTTTTCCTAGCCCTACTAATTGCACCCTTCCTCATAAACTTGTTGGCTAGATTTCTTCAACAACAGAACCAAACATTCTAGCCAAACTCTGAACCAGTTAATATTACAGCATTACCAGCCCCTATTGACAAAGCCAGAGATCTGCAGAACGTGGTTACATCCTGAGGAAGAAGGTCAAGACTGTCCCAAGAACCTTGGCACCCTAATCCAGCAGGAAGCAGTCTAAAGATAATTTTGCTCCCTTTCCAACCCCCAGCTGCTAGTTACCCTTCTCAAACCTCAGCTTTTTATCACCCTTTCCAACCCCCAGCTGCTTTGTACTAAACAAAAAAGGGGGAATGAATGGAAAAGGGGCTGGCTAGAGAAACCCACCCTGACCATGGAGTCCAGAATTATGGACTGGTGGCTCAGATAATGCCAGTGAGAGAGACACAGTTGATCTCAGATCAGAACCATCTCTTCCCCTGTCCAACTGACTTGTGAAATCACAAGAGCAGGACAGCAGAAGCCTGGCCCCAGGGCCCAGGATCAGGGAAAGAAACACAGCCTTTGTTAGGGACCTGGGCCAGAGAAATTAGAAGTTTATCCCCAAACCCAGAACCCAGGAAATATTCCCTGACTCTGAAACTAGTACCAAATTAACACTTTTGGACCCTAGAGTGAGAGTTAGTGAAAGAAATGTGCCCTGGCCTTTAATGTTGGTCTCATGTTCACTCATCAATGCCTATCCCCCAAATGTAACAAAAGCAAAGTTCCCATCATAAAGCTTTGGCCTTACCAGTTCCTGACCTCTGAGCCAGAACAATTAATATCCTGGAAACCTTGAATTTCAAGAGCCATGACAAGCAGGGAGCTGTGTTGGTTCCCAGAGACTGCAGCTTTCTGTGCCCCATTACTGGAAGATTCAGTTCAAGCCCACTTCCTCCTGGAAGCTTCCCTTTTTCGGGAAAGAACTCAACACAATTCTCTTGTTCTTTTCTTTCTTGAGGTTTTACTCTGAGGCTGATGTTCAGCTGTCTTCTGACACTCTCTGGTCTCTCTACCCTCTCCATTCTCTTTCGGAATTAGACTCTTCAGTATGCCATCATGTTCATTAGTAAATGGTGAAGATATTGAATAAACTTCCCACCGCCAGTTGGTATTGCCACAGCAAAGGTGACATCACAGAGGTGGCCAGGGATCTCCAGGATACATTAGAATGTCCAGGGAAGAGCTGCAGATGTCATGGGAACTGACATTGCTTCCCTGCTAATGATCTTTCCTCATAATACACTAGAAGTCAAGCTGACCTTTGCAGGAGCCACTGCCAGAGATCTCTCTCCAATTGATAGGACATCCTTTAGTTCTTTCCATGTGTGGAACTGAATGTTTATCTCCTACTGAAATTTTATGTACCCAAGGTAATAATATCAGAAATTTATGTATGCTATAGCTCATAGTAAGTACCTGCATCTCCTTGTCTCCTTAGCCACAAGACATTATAGACTTAATGCTGACAGAGGACACTTGTTAAACAATTTATTTGACCTTTATCACATGAGTACTTTGTTTTCTTTTTCTCATTTGTCAGGTTCAATATGCATATTTTGGATATAAGTTCTTTATTAGATGAGAATTTGTGTTTTATTTAATTTTTTGTGTCAGTGTATATTTTTGATATATGACATTTATCACATGAGAATTTTTTACTTATTTGATTTCTTGTATTCAATATGTATATTTTGGATATTAGACCTCTATTGGGTGAGAATTTTAGAACATTATAAGATGATAATTTTTGGTATTACACCTTTATCAGAAGAGAATTTTTTGTTTTTTGTTGGATTTGTTGGGATCAATGTTTATATTTTGGATATTAGACTTTTGACTGATGAGAGTTTTTGTTTTATTTAACTTCTTGATTTCAATATAGCATATTTTTGCTATTAGACCTATATGAGATGATTTCTTATGTTCCATATGTATATTTTGGATATTAGAATTTTTCAGATGAGAATTTTAATTTAATTTTCTGATTTCTTGTGTTCAATATGTATATTTTTCATATTACACCTTTATCAGCTGTGAGAATGTTGGTTTTATTTATATTCTTGTGTTTAATATGTATATTTCGGATATTAGACCATTATCAGATGAAAATTTTTATTTTGTTTGTCTGATTTCTTAGTATGAATGTGTATATTTTGGATATGGGAACTTTACAGCTATAACTATTTTTTTTATTGAATTCCTGTGTTCCATAGAGGTATATTTGGATATTAGACCTTTATTACATGAGAATTTTTGTTTTATCTATCTAATTATGTTCAAAATGTATATTTTGTATAGTAGACAGACATTTATCAAATGAGAAATTTTGTTTTATCTAATCTTGTATGTTCAGGTAGATATTTTGGATATTTAACATTAATCACTAGAGATTTTTTTTTGTTTTTCTGATTACATTTGTTCTTTTTTATATTTCTGATTTAGACCTTCTTCAGAAAAAAATTTTATTTTATTTATAGGATTTCTTATGTTCAACATGTATATTTTTCCTATAACACATAGGAAATGAAAATTGTTTTATTAATCTGATTTCTAATGCTCAATATGTATATTTTCAATATAGAAATTCATCAGGTAGAGTATTTGTTTATTTTATTTCTTGTGTTCAATATGTGTATTTTTGGTATTACACCTGTATCACGTGAGAATTTTATCTAATTTTGTATGTTCAATAACAATATTTTATATTTGACCTTTATCAAATGAGAATTTTTGTTTAATTTATCCAATTTATTGTGTTCAATATGTATGTTTTTAGATATTAGACCTATATCAGATGAGAATTATTGTTTTATCGATCTGATTTCTTTTCTTCAATATGTATATTTTTGGTATTAGACCTTTATCAGGTGAGAATTTTTGTTTTATTTAATTTCTCATGTTCAATATATATTTTGAATATTTGATTTTTATCAGATGAGGATTTTGTTTCTTTTTCTGATTTCTTGTGTTAAATAGATATATTTTGGATTTGAGACCTTAATCAGGGGAGAATTTTCATTTCTTTTTTCTAATTTCTTGTGTTTGATATGCATAATTTTAATATTAGACATGTATAAGATGATAATTTTTGTTTTAATTATCTGGTATCCTGGCTTTAATATGTATATTTTGAATATGAAACCTACATCTGATAATTTTGGATTTTTTACTAATTTATTGTGTTCAATATGTACATTTTTAATATAAGACTTTTATTGCATGAGAATTTTTAATTTATTTACCTGATTTATTTTGGATACTGACCTTTATCAGGTGAGAATTTTGATATAATTAATTTCTTGTTTTAAGTATATATATTGTAAATATCCAACCTTTATCAGATGAGAATTTTTGTTTTATTTAATTTCTTGTGTTCTATATTTTGGATATAACCTGTTATCCAGTGAGAATTTTTTATTTATTCATCTGATTTCTAGTGTTCAATATTTATATTTTGGAAATTGTTCCTTAATCAGATAAAAATTTTTGTCATATATATTTATTTCTTATATTCAGTATGCATATTTTAGCTATTAGTTTTTTCTCAGGTGAGTATTTTTGTTTTGTTTAATTTCTTGTGTTCAGTAGGTATATTTTTGATATTAGACATTAACAGATGAGGATTTTCATTTTGTCATCTAATTTCATCTGTTCAATATGTATGTTTTGGATATTATATTTTATCAGATAAGAACTATTTTTATTTTATCTGATTTCATGTTTTCAATATGTATATTTTTGATATTAAAACTTTATAAGATGAGAATTTTTATTTATTGGTCTTATTTCTTGTGTTCAAAATGTATTTTTTAGATAGTAGACTTATAGCAGGTGGAAATTTTTGTTTTATTTATTTAATTATAATCAATACATATATTTTATAATGGACCTTATGCATATTATTGTTTTTTGTATTTGATTACTTGTGTTCAATATGTATATTTGATATTAGTTTTTTCAGGAGAGAATTTTTTAAATTTCATTTGTTCAACATGAATATTTTGATATTAGACATTTATCAGATGAGAATTGTCATTTTATTTATCTAATTATGTTCAATATGCCCATTTTCAATATTAGACCATTATCAGATAAAAATTTTTGTTTTATTTTTCTGTTTTTTTTTGTGTTCAATATGTATATTTTTGATACTAGATCTACCACTGATAAATTTTTGGTTTTCTAAATTATTGTGCTCAATATATATATTTTAGATATTAGACTTTTCTTAGATCAGAGTTTTGTATTTACTTATCTGATTCCTTGTGTTCAATACATATATTTTTGATGTTAGACCTGTATCAGATGAGAATTTTTGTTTTATTTATCTGGTATCCTGTGTTTTATATTTGTATTTTGAATATTAGATATTTATCAGATGAGAATTGTTGTTTTATTTAATTTCTTGTGTTCAACGTGTATAATTTGGTTATTAGACTTTATCAAATGAGAAATTTTTTAATTTATCTAATTGTGTTCAATATATATATTTTGGATACTAGACCTTTATCAGATATGAGTTATTGTTTTATTTATCTAATTACTTTCAATATGCTCATTTTTAAATTTTGGTATAATTTATTTCTTTTTCATTTTTCTTTATTAAGAAATTTTGTACTCATTCGACATACCTTCCACAGATTCCCCCTTCCTCCTTTGTTCCACCCCCAGCCTTATTTCTCAAGCCACCCTGCATCCTCACATCCCCAAAATTGAGGTCTTTCATGGGGAGTCAACAGAGCCCAGCACACTGAGCCTAGGCAGGTCCAAGCTCCTTGCCTGTGCACCAAGGCTGTGCAAGGTGTCACACCACAGGCACCAGATTCCCAGAAGCCTGTCCATGTACCAGGGACATATCCCGATCCCCCTGGTTGGGTGCCTCCCAAACAATTTGTGCCAAACAACCATCTTCCGTGTTCAGAGGACCTAGTCTTGTCCCATGGGGGCTGCACAGCCACCAGTCCTCAGTTCATGGGCTTCCTAGTGTGGCCGGTCATCTCTGCACATCCTCCCATCATGGTTACCAGAGTAGACCAGTCCAGGCACCCTCCGGAACACTGCCAGCAGACCAAGGTTGGGTCATCCTTGTGGATTCCCGAGAACCTCCAGAGCAGCCTGCCTCTTCCTATTTCCATGATGTCCTAATTTATCATGGGATCTTCTCCCTGCCCTCCCACTCTGTCCCTGTTTCAGGTTGACCCACCTGTTTCCCAAAGATCTCATCCCCCACTCCTCTCCCTAAGCCACCCCATAAACCCAATTTGTTCATGTAGAACTATCAGATGACAATTTTCATTTAATTTCTTGATATTAGAACTCTATGAGATCAAAATTTTTGTTTTATTTATCTGGTATGTTGTGTTTACTATGTATGTTTTGGATATTAGATTTTATCAGGTGAGAATTTTTGTTTTATTTATCTTATGATGTTCAATATGTATATTTTGAAAAGTAGACATTTATCAGATGAGAAATTTTGTTTTACTTATCTAATTATGTTCAATATGTATATGTTTTTTATATTAGACTTTTATCAGGTGAGAATTTTTGTTATGTTTAATTTTTTGTGTTCAATGAGTATATTTTTGGTATTAGACCTTCATTATATGAGAATTTTCTGTTTTGTTTTTCTGATTTCTTGTGTTCAGTATGTATAATTTGGATATTAGACTTTTATGAGATGAGAGTCTTTGTTTTTTATCTGAATTCCTGTGTTCAATATGTATATTTTTACATTAGACATTTTTCAGAAGAGACGCTTTGTTTTTTATTTATTTATTTATTTTATTATTATGTGTTTTTTGTTTTCATATTTGATTTTATTACATTTATCCATATTTTAAAAGCAAATGAATTATGCGTGAGGTGCACTTAATATTTAAACACAGAACATATATTATGAATAGAGAAAAGGAGGTCACACTATTCTCTCTCACAAAAATCCCTGAAAGAAACCTCACCAGGTCATCCAAAGAAAAATGATCCTTTCCTTTCCTGATGATTCAATTGTCCATAACCATGTCAAATTTCTGTTTAACTTTGATCATAGCTTTCTGAAATACTATTTATGTATTCTCTAGAATTTAAATTTTGTCTCATTTGTCTGCTCACAACATTCTTAAGTATCTCAGTAGTAACTGTGACTGTCTGCTAATAAGGATAAGCAAATGTATGGTATAAGGACCACACAAACGCATTTTCTTGCGGGGAAAATTTGGATTCAGTGGCTCTAGACAGAGGCCTGAGATCTGAGTTATGATGGTATTGCTGCTCTGAAACCACATTTGGTATAGATTCTAAGACAATTCATGAGTTTTAGTAATTCTTGGCATTACTTGATATCCTTAAGTCCAGGTAAATTATGTGAGATATTAAATAATTAAATTTTGTATACTTAAAATTTTGACTATATTTTATTTTCCTTTTTTATTATTATTATGTGTTTTAAATTTATACATCAGCCATGGGTTCCCCTGTCCTCCCCCCTCCCGCAAGCACCCCCACCTTCATCCCAGCCCCTCCCCTCCATTCCCATATACTCCAGGATCAAGACACCCCTGAAGATTCACTTAAACCTGGTGGATTCAGTACGGGCAGATCCTGTCCCCTCCTTCCAGACTGAGCATGTGTCCCTGTGTAAGCACAAGGTTCCAAACAGCCAGCTCATGCACTAAGGACAGGTCCTGGTCCCACAGACTGGGTGCCTCCCAAACAGATCAAGCTATTCAATTGTCTCACATATCCAGAGGGCCTGATCTAGCTGGGGGCTACTCAGCCATTGGTTCATAATTAATGTGCTTCCATTCCTTTGGCTATTTGTCCCTGTGCTTTTTGCAATCTTGGATTCAACAATTTACGCTCTTGCAGACCCTCCTCTTTCTCTACAGTTGGACACCTGGAGATCCACCTGAGGCCTGGCTGAGGATCTCTGCATCCACTTCCATCAGGTATTGGATGAGAGTTCCAGTCATCTGATCACTGGACTAGGTCAGATCAGGCTTTCTCTCGAACATTGCCAGCAGTCTATAGAGGATGTGTCCTTGTGGATTTGGGGGACCTCTCGAGCACTCTGCCTATTCCTGTTCTCATGTGGTCTTCATTTATCATGGTCTGTTATTCCTCGTTCTCCCTTTCTGTTCTTGATCCAGCTGGGATCTCCTGCTCCACTAAGCTTTCTTTCCCTCAAACCTTGCCCTTCATTACTCCCACTGTTGTCCAGGTTGTTCATGTAGATCTCATCCATTTCTCTGTCATTGGGTGATCCCTGTGTCTTTCCTAGGATCCCGTTTTCTAGGTAGCCTCCCTGGAGTTGTGAAGCAGTCTAGTCATCTTTGTTTTACATCTAGTATCCTCCAATAAGTGAGTACATACCATGTTTGTCCTCCTGAGTCTGAGTTACCTCACTCAGCACGATTTTTTCTTGATCCATCCATTTGCCTGCAAACCTCACGATGTCATTGTTTGTCTCTGCTGAGTACTACTCCATTGTGTCTATGTACCATATTTTCTTTATCCATTCTTCAGTTGAAGGGCATCTACGTTGTTTCCAGGTTCTGGCTATTACAAACAATGCTGATATGAACAAAGCTGAGCAAATACCCTTGTGGTATGATTGAGCATTCCTTGGGTATATGCCCAAGAGTGCTACATCTGGGTCTTGGGGGAGATGGATTCCCAGTTTTCTAAGGAAGTGCCATATATATTTCCAAAGTGGCTGTACAAGCTTGCATTCCCACCAGCAGTGGAGGAGAGTTCCCCTTGCTCCACATCCTCTCCAGCATAAGCTGTCTTCTGTGTTTTTGATCTTAGCCACTCTGACAGGTGTAAGGTGGTATCTCAGAATCAATTTGATTTGCATTTCCCAGATAATTAGGGATGTTGAGCAATTCCTTAAATATCTTTCAGCCACTTGAACTTCCTCTGTGGAGAATTCTCTGTTTAGTTCTATAGCCCATTTCTTAATTGGACGGTTGGGCATTTTGATGTCTAATTTCTTGAGTTCTTTCTATATTCTGGATGTCAGCCCTCTGTCAGATGTGGGATTGGTGAAGAGCTTTTCCCATTCTGTAGGCTGTCACATTGTCTTGTTGACCATGTCCTTTGCTCTACAAAAGCTTCTCAGTTTCAACCGGTCCCATTGATTGATTGTTTCTCTCAGTGTCTGTGCTACTGGTGTTATATTTTGAAAGTGATTTCCAGTGCCAATGCATTCAAGAGTACTTCTTACTTTCTCTTCTATCAGGTTCAGAGTAACTGGATTAATGGTGAGGTCTTTGATCCAATTGGACTTATGTTTTGTGCACGGTGACACATATGGATTTATTTGCAGCCTTCTACACATTGACATCCAGTTATGCCAGCACCATTTGTTGAAGATGCTTTCTTTTTTCCATTGTACATTTCTGGCTTCTTTGTCAAAAATTATATTTTCATAGGTGTGCAGGTTAATGTCAGGGTCTTCAGTTCGATGCCATTGGTCCACATGTCGGCTTTTGTGCCAGTACCAAGCTGTTTTTATTACAGTAGCTCTATAGTAGAGCTTGAGCTAGGGGATTGTGATGCCTCCAGAGGTTGTTTTATTGTACAGGATTCTTTTGGCTATCCTGTGTTTTTTGTTTTTCCATATGAAGTTGAGTATTATTCTTTCCAGACCTGTGAATAATTGTGTTGGTAATTTGATGGGGATTGTGTTGAATCTGTAGATTGCTTTTGGTAAGATTGCCATTGTTACTATGTTAATTCTGCCTATCCATGAGCATGGGAGATCTTTCCATTTTGTGACATCTTCTTCAATTTCTTTTTTCAGGGACTTGAAGTTCTTCACATATAGGGCCTTCACATGCTTAGTTAGTGTAACCTCAAGGCATTTAAAATCATTGTGGCTATTGTAAAGGGTGATGTATCACTGATTTCCTTCTCAGCCTGTTTGTCTATTGTATACAGGAGGGATACTGATATTTTAGAGTTAATCTTGTATCCTGCTATGTTGCTGAAGGTTTTTATTAGCTGTATCAGTTCCTTGTTTGAATTTTTGGGGTAACTCATGCATAGTATCTTGTCATCTGCAAATATGAAAGCTTGACTACTTCCTTTCCAATTTGTATCCCCTTAATCTCTTTATGTTGTCTTATAGCTCTGGAGAGAACTTCAAGTACTATATTGAATAAGTATGGGGAGAGGGGACAGCCTTGCCTTGTTCCTGATTTTAGTGGTATTGCTTTGAGTTTCTCTCCATTTAATTTCATGTTGGCTGTTGGCTTGCTGTAGATTGCCTTTATTATGTTTGAGCATGTTCCCTGTATTCCTGATCACTCCAAGACCTTTATCATTAAGGGGTGTTGGATTTTGTAAAATCCCTTTTCTGTGTCTAGTGAGATGATCATGTGTTTTTTTTCCTTTGAGTTTGTTTAAATGGTGTATTACATTGATGGGCTTTCATATGTTGAACCACCCTTGCATCCCTGGGATGAAGCCTACTTGATCATGGTTGATAATTGTTTTGATGTGTTCTTGGAGTCTGTTTGCCAGTTTTTTATTGAATATTTTTGCATCAATGTTCATGTGTGAGATCGGTCTGTAGTTCTTTTTCTTTGTTGCATGTTTGTTTGGTTTAGGAATCAGAGTCATTGTAGCCTCATAGAAGGAGTTTGGTAATATTCCGTCTGCTTCTATTGTGTGGAACAATTTAAAGAGTATTGGTATTAAGTCTTCTTCAAAGATCTGGTAGAATTCTGCACTGAAACCACCTGGTCCTGGGCTTTTTTTTGGTTGGGAGAGTTTTAATGATTGATTCTATTACCTCAGGGATTATTGGACTATGTAAATGGTTTATGTGGTCTTGATTTAATTGAGGTATGTGGTACCTTTCCAGAAAAATTTTCCATTTCTTTTAGATTTTCCAGTTTTGTGGAGTAGAGGTTTTTGAAGTATGACCTGATGATTCTCTGGATTTCCTCATTGTCTTTTTTTATGTCCCCCTTTTCATTTCTGATTTTGTTAATTTGGATTCTCTCTCTTCTC
>NW_023413906.1:0-10511 GCF_903995425.1 Onychomys torridus | reverse complement strand
CAAGCAACAGGATTTCATCCCAGAACTTCAGGAGACGGCTTCCCCACCTCCCCCCCAAAACCAATCAACGTCCTCATTCAGCCCTGAAGCAGTCTTTGAGAGAAACAAGCGTCCCATACCCATCTATCCACATTTTTTTCTTTTTAGAACATGAGAGTCGGGAATGATAGATAATTATATGTCCACACGGTTGGGGCTTGCCCGGCAGACCGCCTAACTATTTCCGGTGTAGATAGCCATCTCCAGGTCAGAATCTCGGGACGGGGACTCTGTGGCCTTACATGGTTGCGTAAGGCGCGCGCGCAGCCATGTAATCTACACGCATGTGTGGAGTACCCACAGGAGTCCCTGTACCCATGTTGCGGCCCAACCTTTAAAAAGCCGGCGCCATCTTGCGCGAGGTTCTCAGTCTCTCCTCCTCCCCTTCCCCCCTTCTCTCCCGACCCATGTGTGTTTCACCCAGGCCTGTCACCTCTATCCTCTTTAATAAAACTCTCCCGGGGTTTTGTCGTGTTCGGGACGTGTTCCTAGTGCCTCATAAATACTAACAGTTGGTTTCTCAGAACCTGAAGTAACCCCACCACAAATGTCCTGGTTCCAGACCATTGCTAGCTCTCCAAAGCATATTCTTGGTTTTCAGGAAGGAGCTGTTTTATTATCAGTACACCAGGCCCTGAGGGAAAGCTTCTTAGTTCAAGGTCCAAGGCACAAGATTTTTCCTAATCTATGCCTGAGGGCATAAATGAAAGCCATGCTCTCAACTCAGCTCCCTGCAGAAGGACTCACAAGAAGGACTCACAGCACACCACACAAAACTGCTGGAACCAGCTCTTCTTCAAAGCCAAATCTGAAGCCAGTGGCCAGAAGGACCCTGCCCAACTTCTGACTGGCAGGTCACCTGGAGTGCCTGATTGGATAGTGAGACCTGAGTGACAAGAGCACCTCCCACAGGGTTACAGTGTGCTTAAAGACACAGCACAATCATTCCTGACCCTCCCTTCCACCCCAAAGTCTTTTTCTAAATGAGCAGAGATTCCTTTATTAACAGCACTTGCCCTTGGCTCCAATAGCTGACCCTGCTTTCTTCCTGCTCTCCATGGGTACTTCCCCTTCTTACCCCAGGACACAATGTGGGTAGCTAGCTTGTACAAACCACTAAACTATATGGGGCAGAGTGATTCCTTGTCATACAGGTAAAAGGGATCTCGGAATATTAACAACTAAAGAGAGATTTAAAGACACACAGGAGAATGTTATTATGTGATTTACTGCTGACATCAGGTGAACTGAAGGTACTTTGTACCTTACTGTCATAGGGACTTCAGACTACCAGCCAACAAATGCAGGAACTTGATCACAACAAAGAAAATAGTGCCATTGCTTTAGGAATTTTATTCCAGAAGTGCAGAGCATATTGTTGGCAAATAAATAATAATACAGAGTAGTCTTCATGGATAGTTTAATATTTAGATAACTGAAGTATGAAAAATGGGTTTATGAACACTATTCTTAGCCAGCAAATCTTCCTCAGTGTGCAGGTGAAGGAAAAAAAACTGCATTATTAAAGGTTCTCTAACTGAAAAGTACTGGTAGAATGAATCTATGTATGAAGAAAATGGATTTATTAGAATGTCTCAAATAATGTGGTTCAGGCAGTCCATCTATGACTGCTACCATTGGATATTTGAAAAAGTCAGTAGTTGTTCAGAGCATGAGGCTGTGTATCTCAACTGCTCTCTAGTGTACAGCACAATTCTAAGGAAGTAGGCTCTGGTGCTGGTTAAAGAATGAACTTGGAGCTGGGCAGTGGCAAATGCCTTTAATCCCAGCACTTGGGAGGCATAGTCAGGAAGATCTCTGTGAGTTCAAGGCCAACCTGGGATACAGAGGAACTTCTAGGAAAGCCACAAACTATACAGAGAAATCCTGTCTCAAAAAAAAAAAATGAACTTGGTAGCCAGAGCTAGGGTAACCAGGCAAAGGGAGAACTTACTCCTTCTGTGTACTTTATGTATGTAGGCTAGAACCAGAAGGTAATATCAAGATTAAAGGGGGATCTTATACTTTGTTTGATTCTTTGTGTGTGTGTGTGTGTGTCCCTGAGACTAGATGTATTTGTATAGCCCTGGAACTCATTCTGTAGACAAGGCTGGCCTCAATCTCAGAAATCCACAGAAGATTCGGCCTCCTCAGTGCTGTGCTTAAAAGTGTGCACAGACAACAAGCAGCTGAAGGTAGATATCACCTCAAATGAACTAGAGTAAAGATGGGTCTTCAATTTCAAAACATTTCAAAAATCCTTCACAGGTGAATGCAACTCTTTTGGTTTTAGCCTGCTGTTCACACTCAAGAAATATCTGAGGAGCTGTGGGGTTGGTGGGTAAATGCTCCATAGAATGCCACCATGAACAAGGACTAAAGACAAAAAACAAAAAATGGGAAAAAAATTGGGACTAATAAAAAAAATAAATAAAGCGAACTAAAGACGAGGAGGTACTAAAGAAAAATTAATAGGGACTGAAGAAAAGAGAAAGTAATAGTTTTATTACACAGTTTTTGGCAAAAGTGTGAGTCAGCCTGGCCAGTGGAAAGTGGCATGCCAGTTTTGTGGAAAAAAAAATATATATGCAGGGTTCTTATACTTGAGAGAAAAGGAAAATGGACTGGAAGGATGTCCGATGCTGCAGCGCAATATTCTCTTTGTCAAAATTTTCTATCTTCTATCCCTTTCTCAATTTTTCTGTGACAAATATAAGGCATAGTGTAGTAATATAGTGTAGGAAAAACAGAAATGTAAGATTGTGCAGAAAAATTTCAGATAACTAAAAGCAACTAGACAGAAAAACTCTTCAATTTTCTAACTTTGGGGGCTATGAAAGCAAACTGGGGAAAATATTTCTTTGAGCTTTATGGGTCATAAAAAAGCTCTTCCTTGAGCTTATGGGGAAGAAAAAGTATGGAACCTTTGACCTGGGGAGAGCTGAAAGGCTAAGTCCAAGTGGCAGGAGAAAGTGATTTCTCTCTGAGGCAAAAAATAAATGTGGGTGTAAAAGGCCAAAATTTAAAGCTGGGAAGTTTTTGGAAAAGTTGGTCTTTCTCTCCTCGGGGGGTGGGGGGGGAATCTTTCTCTTAAACTATAAAGGTTTTCCTTGAAAATTTTTGGGGAAAATCTCTTTAAAAGCCTTAATCTAGCTGGGTGGTAGTGCCTTCAATTCCAGCACTTGGGAAGCCAATGCAGATGGATCTTTGTGAATTCTAGGCCAGCCTGGTCTACAGAGTGAGATCCAGGAAAGGGGCAAAGCAACACAGAGAAACCCTGTCTCGAAAAACAAAAACATAAACAAACAAACAAACAAAAAAGGCCGTATTCTTTTTCTTTAAAAAAAAAAATCTTAAGTACTGAAGCCTTTAACATTCTCTTAGAAGGACAAAAATTAGAATGACCTGAAGATATTAGTATGGGGACCACCTGTGATTAGCTCCAAGGGGAAACAACAAACTTCTTAAGACAGCAAAGCCTCTCTAAGTTCTCTTTCAAGCTTTCAAAATCCTCACTGAAATGCAGGAGGAAGGGAGAAGTTCCTAAAAACCTCTACTAGGTTCTGTCTCTTCAAGTTCATAACAGACAGTGGGTCAAAGTCCCCTGAAGGAAACACTTGGGAGAGGAAGGATGAAGTGCAACAGAAAGCCCAAAAAGGAAGGACACTTTACCTGGGAAAAGCAAAAAAGCCAAGCTTTTCAGTTACAGCTGAGTGGAGGCATCAATGTTTTTGTTTCTGAGTGAGCTATGGAAAGGTGTTCCTAATCTTCCTAACATAAAGATCCCCTGAAGAGAAACAAACTCTGTTAGCATTTTATCCTCCCTTCTGACCAAAAACTCAGAGGTGACTGTCCAGTGTCTCTGAGTTGGGGAGCATGTCGGGGATACTAGGGTTCCTGGAGCACAGAGCTGAGGCAGGAAGGTCCAGGACCCAGGGGAAGATTGCCAATGAACAAACAAAGCTAAAGCCAGTGGGAATGGCAGTTGTCCGATTTCCTACAAGTCCCAGGTTGATTGGTCCACTGCTGCAAAAACATCTGAGAAAAGCTTTCCTATCAAAGAAAAGCCCTTTCTGGGAAAGCAGGGAAGCTGAACTGTGTCTGAAGCAGTTGTGCTGCTGAGTCAAGCGCTGTTTGGGGAAAGAGCCCAGCCAGGACAGAACAGAACAATCCAGAAGTAAAGCTTTCTTTTCTGTCAGAGAAAGCATCTCTTTGAGAAAAGCTTTGTCTCAACTGACTCCTGGTGAGATGGAGTGTAACCCTAAGGGGTGATTGCCTCTGGCATAAGCTCTGTCCTTGAGCACCCAGACAAGCACATGCAACCCCCTGGGGGACTGGGCCAGGTGAAGGCCTGAGGAAAACCACCAGTCCTAATGTTAGCTTAGATATGGCAAAAACCTCCCTTGCTAAGCTTTATTTATGAACACAAACCTCAGACCCCAAAACAGAAATGGACTAAAGGTCCTACCTTCAGAAGCAAAAAAGCTGTCACTGCGGCACTGGGAAATTTTTCTGGGGTAGAAGGGATAAATTGTGACCAAACTGGGAATGGTCAGGGAGAAAGACACTGAAGAAAGAGAAGGGACAAGATCCTCCCTGTGAGATCACAAGTTGCAGAGGTGCTTGTTTGAACTAAAATTGTTAACTGCAGAGTTTTGCTTGTAAAATGTCTCTTCATATTTGGAAGGGAAAGCCTGATACCAGAATTTTTTGAACTTAAAAAAGAGATAAAACTACAAAATTTTTGGTTAAGCATTTCTTTATATTTGGAAGGCTAGTACCAGAATTTATCATTTGATATTTGGGACTTAATAAATGAAATGAACAATAGTAATTTCATTGCAATGGGATAATTTTAAATTTGCTTCTAGTAATAACCTGGGAACTGTTTTCTGGAATTTGGGTTAAATATGGGAATTGTTTAAATGAAGAAATTTATTGTTTCCACCTAGAGTCAAGATACAATTTTGTGTATGCATATATGCTTTATTAACTGGTGATTCAAGAATTGGTTATGGAACTGTTTATGTAAAAATGGAATTACTTTTGGAACTGGTTTTTGTGTTGCAAATGGACTGTTTATAATGGGAAAAGTTTGGGTTGTCTAACTAGGCTTGTGACTTTGCTTAAGAAATTATAAAGAAATGTGAGACTGTGTCCATCCTCCATGGTGTGGCTGATCCTAGGATGAGATCCTGCAGCTGTCCATCCTCCATGGTGTGGCTGGGAACCTTCTGTCTGACAAAACACTGGTGACATAAAAGCTTAGACAAAAGATTCATTATTATTTTGTTTTTGGAGTTGACATTTATCTGAGGTAGATCTGGTCTGTCTGGTTGGAGACATGTTAAGGGTGGCTGTGATGTTGAGTACTCTGGTTGTTTTTATACCTGAGACAAGCCTCATTTGAGGTGGTTTATTTAAGGCACCTGTTTGTTTTGCTAGTTTAGCGTTTGGGAAACACAGGTGACAAAATGTTATAACCTTACCGCCTGGATATTTCGACGGTCCCTTTTGCCTCTGGCTCTATGTGGCCCTAGTTGGGAAATTCCTCTGGAATTGGTGACAAGGCAGTGGATCCTGGTGTCCTCTGGAGCTTGAGAGTGGAAGAGAACTTATTTTTTTATTAGGTACAAGGCAAAGATTGTGGCCCTGTCTGTATGCACATGAGAAACACAGAGGGTAACTTTGAAATGAGACAATGAGCTCTTATCTTAGTTGGAAATCTTTTTCATTAAGTAACTCTGAAAGTGCAATTAAATCTGGTGAGGTAAGGCTGTCCTCTGTTCCCGACAATAGAGAGGAGTGACATCCTAAAACTCCCAGGACTGAGTCAATCGCTCTGGTGTCCAGAAGGAATGAAACTGATTGCTTCCCTGCTGAGTTCTGGGTTCCCTGCTGTGTCTGTAGCCAAGCCTAGGTTTGCTGGAGGTCTTAGCTTGCTGTACCCATGCGTCTTGGTGCCTGGGGGCAGTCAGCTGACTGGTTGTCTTTCTAGACAACACAAGGACAAGGCTGCCATGCAGTGCCCCAGGTTAAACCTTAATGAAAGGATCTTAATGTGCTTGCATAGGAAAATGGTGGTCTCTGGGGGTTTCAAAAAAAGGGTACAAGAGAAGTTCCTTCCTGTACCAGAATTAAAGCCTACTTCCATGGTATTTTGTGGTATACTGCACACAACTGAGATATCTAGCCTGAAGAACTACTATACTCTTCAAAATTCCATTGGGAGACAGCCATTGTTGGACTTGCTCTAACACTGTGAGATAGTCTAGAAAAATCCAACTCCTATATACATGGAGAGATACATTCTACCAGTTCTGTTCAAATAGAGTACCTTTAATAATACAGTTGTGGGTTTTATTTGACCTGCCCATTGAGAAAGATGTGCTGGCTAACAATGGTGTTTATAAAGACATTCTTCATAGCTTTATTATTCTGTAAGTATTAAATTTTCCATAAAGACTATACATTATTATTATTTCATTTGCCAGCAATTTGCACTGACTCTCATTCCTGAAAATCCTTTAAGCACTGGAGACACAATCCAGGTTTCTGATGGGAGAAAGGCCTATTATCTTGTTTGGGACCTAGTACCTGCTTTCTTTCCTGGTTGTCTGAAGTCCCTGGGAAAAGCAGGTAAAAAGTCCATTCAATTCACCTGACCTCAGTTGAAGACAAGTAAGGAACATATCTTGTTTTCTTAAATCTCTCTTTAGTTGTAAATATTCTCGGCACTCTGCCCCTGCATGACAGGGATTTACTCCACCCCACATAGTATAGTGGGCTTTGTAAGCTAGCTAGCCACATTGTGTCCAGGAGAATGAAGAGGAAGTGCCTATGGAGAGCAGGAAGATCACATTGTCTGCTACTAAAGCCAGGATCTAGTGCTATTGAAATGCAAATCTCTACTGGTTCAGAAAATGTCTGGGTCTAGGGTGGAAGGAAGGATCAGGAATCTTTGTTCTGTGCCTTTAATCATACTGTACCCATATTGGGGGATGTTTTAGTCAGTCAGGCCTCAGTAGCCAATCAGGTTCTCCAGGCTACCTGCCAATCAGAAGTTGTGTAGGGTCCTTCTGGCTACCAGCTTCAGGCTTGGCTTTGAAGAGAATCTCTATCTCCAGTAGTTTTCTTTGCTATGTAGTGGGAGTTTTGCTGCAGGGAGCTGAACAGAGAGCATGGCCAAGCTGGGACACCAGAATTTGATGAGTGAAGGGCTGCCATCCCCAGACTCAAAGGAGTGCTCAATTGAGTCATGGGAGTCAGTGTGCTAAGTCCTTCCCTTGCTGGGTGGAAACAAGTGGTCAGATGCAGAGTTCAGCTTATTCTTACTCCATCCTGCATTGTCCAGCCCGGTCCTGCTCATCCTGCATGCTCTAATGTAGAAATTTGTTTTCCTGCATGGCTCTTCACAGTCTTTGTAATTCTTGGGGCTGTTTGGCTACCTCTGAATACATTATTCTGCTGGCTACATCTCTCAGAGTATTGGGAGCAGGACTATGCTTTGAAATATCTTTGTTGACGTCATTGTGAAATGCTGGCACTATGCAACAAGCAGGATCTTTACTGGATTCTCCTCTGTTTTTGCTGTAACGAGTTGTAAGACAGACCATAATTCATGCTATGGTGAGTGTAGCATGTTCAGAACAGTTCTGCTGAGCTGTCATTTCTGCAGGGAGTTGGATGGACCATGAGTCAGACTGTATTCTGTTCATCGGTGTGGTGACTTGGGCAGTAGTCCTTGTCCTCTGAGCCTTCCTGAGTATGGGAATACTCTACAGGAGGATATGATGCTTGAAATATCACTGTCAAGTTGCACACACAGGCACGCCTGTGGTATGTAGCAGGACGGCAGTTTGGAAAACTTCTAGTTTCTAGAAGTTCTGAACATTGCACTCCACTTTCATGTTTGTTTTATAAATGTTACAAATAATTTAGAAACTGGTAGTAAAGATGATGATATGGATCATCTTTCAGCAATATGTGATTTGAATGCTACTAACTTTCTGCTACCACTAGCCACGATGGTGTGATATGGGTGACGTTTAGTTTTAGGGGAGAAAAGACATTTCTAATATGCAGAAATTTCTTATGTGTGCATAGTGTTTGGTGTTTAGAAAGGGCAGAATCCACATTTTGTTCCATAAACCATGTGAAAGGAAGCATTCATAACTATTAAGCAGTCTCTGTGTCATGATTTGGGGAACTGGTTGTTCAAAGAAAGCTTCCTGCATGCCCTCACTTACTCTGTCTTAAACTACTTGTTTACCTTTTGCTATTACTATTGCATATATATTTATATGTCTATGCACATGAATAAATATGAGGTACTGAGTCCATTTGGTAATTGTTCTCTTTATATGATTTCATGGTAGACCACTTTATTTTTTGGAAAATCAACCTTGGGAAAAATCACTTCTTACCCTCAGCAGTCACTAGTTTCCTGTAGTATTTGGTCTTAGGAGAAGGTCTCATGAGATCCACCTAAACCTTCTAAGTTAGTATGTGTACTGGCCAAGTTTTCTCCTGCACCTGAGATCTTCTTGCAGGGCCCAGTGTCTGTCTACCGTGCCAGATTTGGCTTTGGGTTCATAGTTCCTATATTATTCCTGCCTGTTATATTCTGTCAGCAGTTTATGACCCTTGCAGATATTGAGATAATTTTGTTGAGCAGTACAGATAATGCTGTTCAGTAGATTGTGGTTTATAGTTGAATTAAATCCATTGGTATTAAGGGATATAAATGACCAATGATTGATAGTTCCTGTTATTTTTTGGTGGTAGTGTGTGTGTACTTCTCTTCTTTGGGGGTTTACTGCTGTGGGGTTACCATTTTGCCTGTGTTTTGGAGGGTGTATCTGACTTCCTTAGTTTGGAATTTTCCTTCTAGTGCTTTCTGTAGGGCTGGGTTTGTGGATGAGTATTGTTTAAATCTGCCTTTGTCTTGGAATGTCTTGTTCACTCCATCTATGATGATTGAAAATTTTGCTATGTATATTAGTCTAGGCTGGAATCCATGGTCTCTTAGTGTCGGCATTATATCTGTCCAGGTCCTTTTGGCTTTCAAAGTCTCCATTGAGAAATCAGGGGTTATTCTGATGGGTTTGCCTTTATAAGTCACTTGGCCTTTTTCCTTTGCTGCTCTCAATATTCTTTTTTTTTTAATTTTGTACATTTAGATGTTTAATTATTATGTGGCAACAGGGATTTTTTTCGGGGCCTAGTCTTGTGTTCTATAGGCTTTTTGTATCTACATAGACATATCCTTCTTTATGTTTTAAAAGTTTTTTTCTATGATCTTGTTGAATATATTATCTGTGCCTTTGAGTTGGTATCGTTCTCTTTCCTCTATACCTATTATTTGTATGTTTGGTTTTTTCATGGTGGCCCAAATTTTTTGGACATTTTTTGATATAATTTTTTTTGGCATAGGTATTTTCTTTGACTGAAGAATCCATTTCCTCTATTGTATCCTCTACACCAGAGATCTTCTTTTCTATCTCTTGTGTCCCTTTGTTTCATTTTGCATCTGTTTTTCCTGCTCATTTACTCAGATTTTCTATTTCCAGCATTCCCTCTGTTTATGTCTTCTTCATTTTTTCTAGTTCCCTTTTCAGGCTTTGCACTGTTTCCCTCATCTGTTTCATTGCTTCTTCTTGATTTTCTTTCAGGAATTTATTGCTTTCTTCTGCTTTATTTGTCTTTTCCTCTAGTTTTAATTTGAAGTGTTCTTCCCATTTTATGTTCTTTATTGATTTCCTTCCCCTTTAATTTGTCTTTTGCTCAATTTCATCTTTGATTTCTTCTTTAAAAGCCTCTAGCATCTGCATGATGTTATCCTTAAGGTTGCTTTCTTCTGCTTCTTCCATTTTGTTATGTTCAAGGCTTGCTGTTGGAGGAGGACTAGGTTTGTTGATGCTGTATTGCTCATTATTTTGTTGTATGTACTTCTACCTTGACATCTACCCATCTCCTTGTGGATTCATTCTTGGTCTTATCCGCAATCTTGGTCCAGTCATAACTGACAGATGAAGTGTTTCAGTTATCCTCACTTGGTCCAATGAGAGGTTGCAGATTCTGCTTCTCAGAAAACCACTGTTGGTCTAATCAGGGCTCTCAGATTCCCTATCTCCTGAATTTACTCTTTGTCCAATATTGACACTTTGTACAATGAGAGCTCTCTCTCTGGGCAGGGTGGTGCCATATTTTGTAGACCTTTGAAGTGTTTGAAGATTACTAGTCTACCTGAAATATATGTATGTATACCTAGAAAACTTCACATGACTATAAGTTTAAGTATCATAGAAGACTAATTGATCTGTATTTCTTAATTATCCATTACAATCTAAATGAGGTGTATAAACATAAAACCTCAAATGGGAGTAGAAATATATTTTATACAGAATAACAAAATTAACTTTAAGTTTGTATCAATAGACTAAAATCTATACCAATGTAAGACACTTTAA
>NW_023413905.1:0-9719 GCF_903995425.1 Onychomys torridus | reverse complement strand
GAACTCACAGACCACTCAAGACTGTTATAGTTTTATATTTATAAACATGTACTGTCTTAGTTGGTGTTTCTATTGAGGAGACATCATGACCATGGCAACTCTTATAAAGGAAAAACATTTAATTGGGGTGACTTACATTTTCTGTGGTTTAGTTCATTATTAACATGGTGCAACCTGGTGGCATGCAGGCAGACATGGTGCTTGAGGGATAACTGAGCTGAAGATCAAGTCTTCTATGAACACTTCATCCGAGTTTTGTGCTCATTTTCTCTTCCTTGGAGGCCCCTCCCACTGCCTTCTTTTTCTCCTCCCACCTCTTCCAAGCCAATTGCTGTCACTGAGCTAGAATGAGGATCGTGAGATTTTACACCATGTCCAGAAGGAACTCCAAGCACATCCCACTCAACGTACGCTTCACATGCGGTGTTTGTGTGTTCTCACTTGGACAATACAATAGTAGAGAAGCCAGATGGAGGGAGTGGGCAGGCTGAAGCCCAGAGAGATTGGCTACCAGGGAGGAAGATTAGATGACTCCATTTACAGTGAGGCTGGCCTCCTTCCTTGCTTTACAGGGAAGTCTGGGATACCAAAGCGAAACACCACGCCGTTGCTCTTGACATTGCCACTTGAATAGCATTGCTAAAGAAGATCTTGGATGATAAAGGAGGAACCGTTTTTAGTTGATTGGCATCAAGAAATCTCCAGCCATCAAAAGCTGCATATGCTGAACTAGAACAGTGGTCCTCACCCTGTGCCTTGTAACCAGCAGAAAACACACATTTCTCACCGTCTTAGGAACCCCCAGCTGTAAATTTATTTTTGTGGCCATTTCATAACTGTACTCTTGCTGCTGAGAGGTGTCTCAGTTCCTAAGAACCATCAGAAATATGTGTTTTCTGATGGTCTCGACCCACAGGTTGAGAACCACTGACCTAGAAACAAAATTGACCCAAGAAATGAGCATTGTCCTAAATGACTCTGAAATCTCTTTTTAACTTTACATGGTTTTGAGCCTATGAAATATCACCACCAAAGAGATGAACAGGCTGTAACCAAGGGCCTGTCTGATCAGTAAGGAAGGTAAAATAAAGGTGTTTTCACTGAAGATGACATATTAGTGAGATGAAGGAATACTTTCCTTTCTAGGACTTCAGTGACTGAAATTTCGAGACAGTAACATTTATGAGAAAAGGTTCAGTTTCCTTTCATTTCTTTATCTACCAAATAAGTGTAATAAAACTTACTTCATAAGGTGTTGTAAGGGTTAGGAACATCATGTCACATAAACCCCTTAAAGCATGTCTGGCGCCCAGGAGACATAGAATAAGCCTTTGTTGTTATCAGGAATATTGCCATTTGTATAGTTTTTATACTACATAAGCTAGTTTTTATTCTCTTGGGTTCCAGTGCTTTTTGTAGATGAGGCAGGAGAGTGCAGGCTTTGAGCAGTCTGTTGATATCATTTGTGTCTGGTTCCACTTAATTGCATCAGAAAAAGAGATCAAGAAAAGAAAGAAAATGTAACCCCCTTTTTCCACTCTTCATTCAATAGCTCTTAAATTTACTGGGTTTTCATCATAGTTTCCTAGAACTTATCCATGACTAGAACATTATAGGTAGGGCATTCATAATTGTCACCTCTCAATGTACTCTGAACTCTAGGTGTATATGCAACTATTCCAGAATCCAAGAACTTCAGGCTTTAAATGTTCCTGGTTATGCAGATTTTTAAAGAGCACTACTAAAAAATGGCAGTTAAATTTCGGTCAGTGAGTTATCACATAGGAAACAGTAACCATTAGGAATGTGTGTCTGCCGTTTATTACGTTTTCCTAGGATTACCTTGAGATCACAGTTGGCCAGTTCTAGTGTGACAGGGTTACAGTCAAGCGGCATTGAGAGCACACTAATTAATCATGCGATGGCTGTGGCCTAGAGCTAAAATAATGGCCTTCCAGATTCTTCTATCTTCTATGTTGAAAACAGAGTTCATCTGCCTTATTGGCCAGTGATGGGGCTCTGATGTCTTCTTGTTTATTTCTTACTCTACCCAGTTTCCTCGTGGCCAAAACCGCAAATGGAGCCTGTTTCCTTGAATGTTGTTTGTAGTCAGTGTGGATGTAGACAGCCGCGTGGCCTCTCTGCATGGTCCACACCAGCTTCCAGCTGCACAGTTCTCTTGGCACATTGGGTAATAGTTGGGGGAGTCTGGTATCCGGTATCTGTCCTTGGCAGGCCTTACTTGCCTCGTTAGGCAATGAAGGCGCCTACCACACGACTTTGTAATTTGTGTCATTTGAATCCAAGTGGGAAGGCTCTAAGGAAAATTTCAGAGAAAAATATAAAACAAACCCTTTGAAAATGCGAGAGCATAATACAAGCTTAGCAGACAGCATTGTCATTGGTGATTTGTATATAATTATTACACAGTTTTAGGTGGTACTTAAGTTCTTTGTCCAGGATGCGAAAATTCATTTGTATACATCATCATTATCCCTCCTGACATGTGCTTTGGTGACATTAATCGGTGATTTATTTCCTGCAGCAGTAATGATAGGGCTGTCTTCTGTGGCTTTATTATGCTGTCGTGTGTGTGTGTGTGTGTGTGTGTGTGTGTGTGTGTGTGTGTGTGTGTTGCCTCTCAGTGGTCGTCCTCCGGTACAAAAGAAATGTCTCATGTGGGGATAAACTCCCAAATAGCTGGCATTTAACAGTCATGCTGGCAAGCATCTCCTCTTCTTTCACTTCATTCTCTCTGCTTGTCAAGCTGAGTCCTGGGGAATTATCGACTTTGGTCAGAGTGATGGCTACTTGTCATTCGACAACAGAAAACATTGCTGAGATGGAGCTTGTTTCTAAAGACCAGATAGCTTGCACAGAGGTAGGCTAGATGGAGCCTCAATTCAAGCTTGCAAATGACTAGCTGATTTGGAAGGAAGCCTAAAAAAAAAAAAAAAGCGAATTGCCGGGCTAATCTGGAGGAGTGCCAGTATATGAAGTTGTAGTCAGAGCATTCCTAGTCTAATGGTCATGTTTTGAACCCAATGGGAGGAGGAACAAACAGAAACAAGATTCCCAGGGTCTGCGCTGAGAACATCAGGAACTGACTCCGGGGATCAAATTGTGCCATTTGAAAACGACAACAGAAGAGAAAAAAGAATCCCACATCCATTTGTTTGCATTTTGTTGTAGCAGAACAAACTGTGTGTGGGCCGGGCTTTAACAAACAGATCAGGAGTATGATGATCAGTGTCCCTTAGGCTCAATTCCTCAGGCTCTGGTAACAGCGTCATGTACAAAACACGTTAAAGACAGGACATGATAAACTGAAATCGACCGGTATTGTTTATTAATTTGTGAGCTGTTTTAATAAATCCAGTCCCTAGGGCAGAATCAATCAATGTAACCACTATGCACTGTGTCTATGTTCCTGTTGAGGCATCTGACACATGGCTGTGCAGCTGTGTGTCATCATGCCTGACTCCTCCAAATAAATTCATTTCTGGAGGGAGAAGGGGAGATCAATTCCTTTCTCTTCCCTATCCCGGGATGGTGATTGTGGTGCTACTGGTGTTGGGAGAATCAGATTCAACCAAAGGTCGCATCTATTTTTTAAAGGATTTAAATGGACGTTTAGTCACAATTGCAAGTTGTACAGCGTGCATTGTGAAACTAACAGTATGGGGAAAGGAGGAGAGATCCAGAAGTAGGTATTAGGAAATGGAAGATTGTAGTGGACTTCAGCCCCACGGGTCTTCACAGTCAGCTCTTCAGACTGAGGCCTGAGGCTTCTGTTCTGAGCCTCCTCCCTCTGATCAGAGGGAAATAAAACCACTAATGTAGTCAAAACAGGAAGCCGCTTCCAGCCCTTGCCGATGCCTACATCCGAGAATCTCCTTGTTGATCATTAGGCTGTAACATTTAAATAATGCACATACTTAACTGTTACACATCAGCAGGAAAAGAACCTGCATCTGCAGTGTCCCCAAAAGAACCAGAGCCAGAACATGGAGGAGACACACTTTTACTATTTTTGTTTATCATGTGCCAGGAAATGAATTAGGGGCTAGACATGTATATACCCTTCATGTTTCCTAACAACACTGCAGGGATGACAGTGTTATCCCCATTTTATAGAGGAAGAACTGCATCAGAGAGATATAAAGTAAGTAAGTTGCATAGAAGGATATTTTATAACTCGACTGCTCCAGAGCCAGGATTTGATCTATGATCCAAGCAGTTGGTCCTTCTAGATGAGGCTAGATTTGTCGCTGTAGGATTCCTTCAAAATGCAGCTTGTACATATCACAAGACCTTGAGATGGCTCTCTTGAAGCCTCTGTATACATTTAAAAGCACAATTAATGAAACCTGCTATTTGTAATACTCCAGATAAAAGGAAGAGATAACTATGTCACATCTTTTGAGAGAGCCTTTGCTAATGTATAAGGTAGTGTGTGCAGGTCTAATTCAATATGGAGAAGAAGCCCAATCCCACTAGGAAAGGAATCAAGCAAGATAAATGTAACAGTGGAACCTGGAGCTTTGGGAAAGGGTTCTGAAGAATTGGTAAGCCCCAGGGTGAGTCAGTGGGAGCTTCATTTTAGCCACAAGAAAAGATCAACACAGATGGGGCAAGAAGACAGTGCAAAGAGCTGAGGAAGGAGCCCCTGGAAGACATGGGTTTAGAGGGAAGGCGAGGATGTGTATGTTTATTGAGAAGACAGAGAATCCATGGAAATCTTTGAGTAGGCAAATGGCTTCTGCCTAGGCAACCATTGCCTGTCAACTTGCTTAGGCTGAGGATAGACATAGTGTAGGTGTGGCTCTGTCACAGAGTCATCAAGTGGGAGGGCATGAGGTGGAAACAGCAGAGAAGAAAGCAGCCGTTAAGCATAAGGGGCTGATTGGGCTCATGAAGCGCAAACACAAGCAAGCTAAGACATCTCAACATGTCAGTTGAGGGGCATGCATCAAGGAGTCTGAAGAAACTGAATAGGCATGCCATGGCAGTCTATACCAAAGGCTGATGCAGTTCTTGGGAGTTCATTATTTCCATTAAGTTACAGCCTATCTAGCCTATGTAAGTCCAAAAGACACACAGGCTACTTAGGGTGCAAACAGAGATGCTCCCTGAGAGGACTTAGCACACACACTAACCAGTTACAGGTCAAACTCAGATATATGGGTAATTCAGACTATGTAAGGCAGTGTGACACACCTGCACTCAAGCAGCATTTGACATGGGAGGGAGACTTCATCTGGTATCAAAGAAGACGCCCAGTTCCAACAGGAAGAGAACCACAGAAAAGCAGATGGCACATTTAGTGCAGGAGGGTAATAATTCTGGCACCTGGCACGTTAGAGAAGTGTTCTGAAGAACTGATACTGTATATTATTTTAACCCCAAATACATGTCACAATGCCCCTCAGATATTAAGAGTATTTCTTTTTTCTTTCTTTTTTGGTTTTTCGAGACAGTGTTTCTCTATGTAGCTTTGTGCCTTTCCTGGATCTCGCTCTGTAGACCAGGCTGGCCTCGAACTCACAGAGATCCGCCTGCCTCTGCCTCCCAAGTGCTGGGATTTAAGGCTATGTGCCACCACCACCCAGCAAGTATTTCTTACTTTATATTCCCAAACTAAATTCATTTTGTAAGTATGGATTATATTTTCATAGATTTCATAAATTTTGGGGGTTATTCATTTAATAAAATATATGAGCAATTTTTGTGTTCTTGCTATATTTAGGGGAAAATCTTAGATATTTTTAATGTATGAGTCAGTCTTTTCCATTTTATGGCATTGTTTTATGGGTTTAGCAATAACTTGAGGATGCGTGTAAAGCAATTAGAAAAGTTCCTGGCCCACAGGAAGACTCACGCTTATATGTCTGTAGTGGAAGTGATTTATAGGACAACTGGCTAGCTAGCAGGCTGAGGGCAAAGGCACAGGTCTGAGCCTAAGCAGATTCTGTCAAGTCCTTCACTAGCCTTGAAAACATTGCTAGTTGCCTGGTGGGGTATAGTGATGTGTATGTGACTAGACAGATGGATAGCAACAGAGACTTTAACTAATTGCAATCAGGACTAAGAGAAATAATGTTTAGTGTCTGGCTCAGAAAGGCCAAGGAGAGTTAGTTCACTACCTATGCTACTATCACATGGCTACCACTGACATCAATGTCACCACCAGCATCATTACTGACTGACATTATGGAGGCTCTTATTGCTGGTTTACTGTCTGCAAGAAATGTGAGCTAGAAATGATGCATAATTGCAAAGGGAAGTCTTAATTCTATGAAACAATTAAGAAGCTATAATATCCAAGTTCTCCAAAATACTGGGTGCCAGCCAGAGTTTTCTAGAGATTGGTGGAAGGAAGAGTCAAAATACTAATCACTTATTTGGGATTTACAAACCCAGGTTTGTGAGGTAAGGAAAACAAGCAGCCACAAAAAGATAGCAAATGCATTATTCCACTTAGGATACCCGTGATCTACCTACAGAGTCAAGATCTTGCAAACAGCAAGAGGACCAGTGGTTGCCGAGGATTTGGGTGGAGGGAGAGGGGAGTTGTGTTTGATGGGCATGCGGTTTCCATTTTGCAAGATGAAAAATGCTCTAGAGATCCGATGCATGGCAATAGAAATCCACGTCACACCATTGGGCTCTGAAGTTAATTATGGTTGAGATGGTAAGACATGTTCTGTGTGTATTTCCCCACAGTCAGAAAACATGGGGACGAGGAAACACAGTGTAAAGTGATGGTTCTGGAAGAGGCAGTTTCAGCAATATCACCAAAGGGCACAGCCAGATGCTTGGCAGCTGTATCCACTGGACATGTGGGGCTTCTCCAGGCCAGTTGGAGGAAAGGGCCATGCTTCAGAACAGTTTCAGGAGCATGAGCTGGAACTTAACTCCACCCAGTTTCTCAGATCAGAATTTGCCCATCTGGATCAAATTTCTCTCCAAGCTGCACCAGGCCTCTCCAGCTGTTACATAGGATGCCAGTTCACACATCTATGAGTGGAAGGCGGCAAATCTAGGAAGCACAGTGCTAACTGATAGGTCCCCCTGACCAGCAGCAGCTGCATGGGAAGAGTCGGCACTCCCAGAGAAGGTGCCTTTTCTGCTGGGAACTTAGTGCCCCTGGAATTAGCCTGGCCCAGGAATAAGATTGCATATGAAGTTAATATTCGCTAAGTACCACTGTTCCTCCTGGTGTGGTGGTGAAAGCATCGCTGCTATTATACTCCACCTTTCTTTTTTAACAACGTAAGGAGCACCTTGTTCGGGGAGTATCCCACAACTACCGCTTAACTGATGGGGTAGGAGCAGACCATGAGCTTAAGGCTTTTACCCCCATTCTTTGTTTGCTTTGGAAGGAGAAAACTGAGTTGAAGCTATTTATTCCCCAGTGCAATCAGTGAGTGACAAAGTTTTAAAAAGGTTTCATTTTTAACTATTTTACGTGTGTGTGTGTGTCTGTGTGTGTGTGTGTGTGTGTGTGTGTATGAATGTGTGTGTGTGTATGTGTGTGTGTGTATGTATGTGTGTATATGTGTATGCATGTGTGTGTGTGTGTGTGTGTGCCGCGCGCGTGCGTGTAGGTCAGAGGACAACTTATAGAAGTTGGTTTTCTCCTTCCATCATGAGGGTCCCTGAGATGGAGCTTAGGTTATCAGTCTAGGTAGCAGGTACCTTCTGTTTGCTGAGCCATCTCACTGGCCTGAGATTTCATATTTTTAGCAAAATACTAAAGGCTCATTTTTCATAGACTTTTCAAATTTCCAAATATTAGCAAGGATCACTGTAACAATATATTGCCTATTTCTTTTCTCTCTCTCCCCCCCCCTCTCTGAAGCCATAGGAAAGATTATAGATTCACTTAGTCTTTTGTCCAACTGTTATATTTCTTGGAGTAGAATCGTTAATCTGCTTGGAAAATCAGATCAATAATTTCCTAGGGGGGAAATATAGAATGGTATTTTAGAAAGTGTAAAATTTAGACTTGTTTGCCTCTTCAAAATTGTTGTCTAATTTTACATGTAGAGAAATGAAGTTTTGATGGCACCTTCTGACCAAATGCAGATGATAGCCTCTTCCATGAAAGGTCATCAGAATGAGGCAGTCTGCTATTGGAAAAGGGAGCACAGGCAAACCCAGGAATGTAGAGTTACTCCTGGCGATCTGAGCTTCCTGCCCACTGCTACCTCCTCTGCTGTGCTTCCCATTTCTCCATTGGAAGGAGGCATGTTTGAGCCTGGTGTGTTTTGTTTGTTTGTTTGTTTGTTTGTTTGTTTTTTGAGAACTAAGAGACTCTCATGTTAGTTAGTTTTATTTCCTCTGGAATAATAATTTAGGTAAAAATTATGGTCACATAATACAAGCCCCAACCTTGAATAGATGGTGTAGGAATACCTGTCTCACCTTGCTCACAGATCCCTGTATAGACAGACACTTCACAGAGATACAATACCCTGTGCTTTCTGAACGGGGGCTTAGTCCCACTCCTACTCACTCAGTGTATGCATGTGTGAGCGTGTGCACGTGAGGCTGCTCCCTTCCAGTTATAAGTCCAGGAAACCCAGCAGTGTGCCAATGCGGCTTGAGAGAGATGCAGACACATAATGCTATTAACTCTATGGGAGAACATGGTTTTGTTTCCACTTTTTGACATGATAGACATTTGGATACCGGTATATGTTCAGTTTTATGTACACATCTCTCTTTCAGATTCCCATGTTGTAGCTTGCTTTCTGTGGCTGTGATAAACACTCTGGCCCAACGCCACTTAGGGAGGAAATGGTTCATCTTAGAGGTTAAGTTCGCCATTGTGGAAAGTCGGGCAGGAACTCAAGCCAGATCTTGTGAACATGCAATAGAAAATAATGGGGAACACTGTTGCTGACTTGCTCAGGCTTGTGCTCTCTTAGTGAGCTTCTTCATAAAGCCTAGAACCCACCTGCTACAGGAATAGTACCACCCACAGTGGGGGAGAGGATCCTCCTACAGCAATCAACAATCGAGGGAATCCCTTTATCGGCATGCCCACATTCCAATCTGAGCAACCCCTCCATTAGAACCAGCTTTCCAGATGACTCTTGGCTGTGCCGTGTTGACAAGTTAAAGCTAACTAGGGCACCCTCATTTAAAAAAATTTATTTGTGGCTACATTATTATTGAAAAGATACCAGATGCACACTTCCATCCATTCATTTCCTTTTGTCCCAAGGAAAAAATAAAAACTATTTTGAAAAAATCACAGTGGATTCATAATTATTTGCTAGCAGCTTTGTTACTTAAGTACTAAGGGGCTGTTAAAAGTCAGTGAGGAGAAACATTCATGGTTGTTACGTTGATGATGTGTGATGCTAAACACCAGAAAGGAGTATTTAAAACAAACTGTTTATCCAAGGAAATACTGCTTAATTATTGCATTCAAGTGAAGGTTGAGTGTGTTATTTTATCCAGTATTTTAACCATTAAAAAGAAAAATTCATGCATAAGCTTTCTGTGCCATCAATACAATTTTCTCAAATACTGCCAGTCAGTCAAAGATTTTCAGTGTACATCCATTGGGTCCCTACTGTGGAGCTGAGTACTTAAGATCATAGATGAAAAACATGTAATCTCAGAGAGTTCACAAATGATTCTAACAGCAATAAATAATAAATATACATAATAATTGCTCCAGGAACACAATGAAAAGGGTGATT